>NC_051219.1:41202913-41489984 GCF_015220715.1 Pygocentrus nattereri
CACTAAAGACTCTCTGACCACTCCGAGATTGAGGGCACAGTGTGGCCAGATTATTCAAACGCTACTCTAACCTGGCCTGGGCGTGTGAAACCGACACCACGATGCTTTTTCTCTATGTAATGTTCCAGTTTGTATACAAGCCTCATCATTTCTACGGCTGCTCTCAGGTCCTTGGGTCAAAAACACCGCTATGAAAAGGCAAGGCTGCAGTTTACTCACGTACTGTACCCTTCTAAGGTACAGTGGACAGGCATAGGGATGCCTACTGACAGAATTACACTGGCATCAGCAGATAACTGCTGAAAAAATCAATACTGGACAGATGACTAGACTTAATATTTACAACTGGTGTTTGTTTCAGTGTGTTTAGGTGATGATGGACACATTTCTATATCTTACAGACTATTTACTAGCTCCATTATGTTCATCCCTTTAGAGCTGTGGTCACTCCAGCTCGTTCACTGCAAACAATGTTTATCTTAGCAAGAGAAATCATTTTAAATTTCGCCCTGTGACCACTGATGAAGGACTAGAGGATGACCAACACAAACTGTGCAGCAGCAGATGAGCTGTCGCCTCTGACTTTACATCTACAAGGTGGACCGACAAGGTAGGAGCGGACAGTGAGTGTTTAAAAATTATAACATGGTGACGTTATGACCACCTCCTTGTTTCTACGCTCACTGTCCAGTGTATCAGCTCCACTTACTGTATAGCTGCACTCTAGTTCTACAGTTACAGACTGTAGTCCATCTGTTTCTCTGATACTCTGTTACCCTGTTCTTCAGTGGTCGGGACCCCATGGACCCTCACAGAGCAGGTACTGTTTGGGTGGTGGGTCATTCTCAGCACTTTGGTGGTGGTGTGTTAGTGTGTGTTGCGCTGGTCTGAGTGGATCAGACACAGCAGTTCTGCTGGAGTTTTAGCAGTTTAGCTGTTAGATATTCTCATCTGGTAGATATTTAAGCCAAAAACAAAAGGAGCTGAGGTCAGTCTGGAGTTTCCGAGAGTGTGTAACAGAGAAGGGGGTGTTCAAATGATGCAATGCTGACTTCACGGTCAGAGACAACGCACCACGTTTGGAAATGACAAATATTAAGACCAAGCTTCAGGTTGCTCTGACGCTGCTCTGCCCCACCCTGAGGACAACAAGTCATTTCCTGTTCTTCTTGCTAGCAGGAAAACGAGAGCTAGAACAACACAGCAGGAACTTCTCCACGGCTCACCTTAACCACATCCTACAATAGATCAACAGCAGGCCTGACACCATTTACAGGCAGTTTTTCAAGGTTTTTTTTCTAGTTAAAAACATCACAGAAGAACCACCAACAGAAGTTAGTGAATCTGATGTGTGCAACAGTTTTATGATGAACCTCTACTGAATGTATGTAAAACAGTCATTGGAATAAAACCTTGAATCTCCAAAAGAGCTGTAAAGCAGAAGTCTGTGACAAGACTTTACTCGAAGTCATTTTAGACCCTTTCTATTGATCCATGAGTCACCCAATTTAAACACAGTGTAATACAAAGGTGTCCAGTCTTATCCGCAGAGGGCCGGCGCGGCTGCAGGTTTTCCCTCCAACAAAGCCGGAGGCCACCTGATGAAATGTTTGAAGACTAAGGCTACGTTCACATTAAAGCCTCATTGCTCAAATCCGATTTTTTGCTCAGATCCGATCTCTCTGACACGCTGGTTCGCACTGGTTTAGGTCAGTGACTCAATGTGATGAACCGGCCTGAAATGACCCTCATGAGCTCCTCCTACTCAGTGACGTCACGTGACTGAACCACTGCATCATCAGCACAAACTAGAACGAGCTTCGCTGAGACGATCATTAACTCTGATCAGCTCTCGGCTTCATTATTAGAGCCAGATGGAGGAGAAAAAGGTGAGATGAGCTGCTTTTCCACCGTTTGCAGGCTTTATCTTCTGTTTGGCGCTGCCGCCATGGTAACGCTGAATGATGCCGCACGCTCAGTGAGAAAAAACGTAGCCAATCTAGGACCCCATATGAAAGCGGCTCAGGTCAGATTTCAAAAAGATCAAATTTGCGTCCACACAGCCCTGAAAACATCGGATCTGAGTCACATTAGGGCAAAAAATCGGATTTGTGCCACTTAAACCTGGTAATGTGAACGCAGCCAAAGACCAACTGATTAAACAAGCAGAATCAGGTGTGCTTCAGCTTGGTTGGAGTGAAAACCCGTAGCCACACCAGCCTTTTGCGGATAAGATTGGACACCCCTGGTGTAAAGTGTATCTGCCATTTTCAAATGACAAAAAAATGGAGGTTTATTTTAACAGTGACAACCAACAGAAACACCTCGCCACAACCAATCAGCAGCAAGTAGAACCAGATCTTGGGTTCCTGACTGGGTTTCAGCTTCACAAGACCTAACAAACACAGCCATGGTGGGTATTATTAATCCTCATGCATGTGCACATGAAAGCATGATGTTTATGATAAGGTAGAAAGTAAAGCATTTATAATGGTAAAAAGCACCATCACCATATTATTATTTGACTAATAATTGCTTTATATTCCTGATATGACTTGTTTCCTCTCCTGCTAAGCGATATTTTTACCTGATTAACACCACAAAGGACCAAAGCGGTCCACCTCCAACAGAAGGCTCTCCCTAACAGGTCAGAAACGCACCCCATTGGTCCAGCTGGTTATGATCCAAAATCCCGACCTTAACCTGACCCGGGCGATCCACCGTCATCAGACAAGAAATCCAGGGTTAGACTGAACTAAGCTGGAAGTTAGCTGGCTAAGCAAGAGTGAGGCTGCTTGGGGTGGGCCTCATAAAATATTATCAATAACATGGATAATATTTTGTTGCTGCCTTAATTATCAAGTCAAATTTATTCGTAGCGCTTTTTACAACTGATGTTGTCACAAAGCAGCTTCACAGAATTCCAGTAAAGACAAAGTTTTAACAAGAATGTAAAACCCCCAGGTGAGCAAGCCAGGGGTGATGGTGGCAAGGAGAACCTCCCTCAGAGCTGAGGAAGAAACCTTAGGAGGAACCAAGGCTCACAAGGGGGGACCCGTCCTCCTCTGGTCAGACTACCTACAAAGTTATTATACTACTAATATTAATAGCAGTAGTATTATCAGCAAAGTTATAGGCAGAAAGAAGCTGAATCATGGGATGAATAAAGGTGGTTTCTGATTGAAAGTGCCCATTACAGAAAATCTCATTTTCCTCCCTGTTTTAATTAAAAGAGTTTGATGTAATATGCAAACATTGTCAAAGTTTCAAAAGGTCCCATTCACTGCCCAGTCCATACAGCCCAAACTGCGCTGCAAAAATGGCCTGTTTTTAATTCACTGTTTAATGAAGTCATTAAAACCACTGCATTTACATATAGGCACCTATTCAGCCTACTACAGTTTAGCTCTGCCCACCACACTGACCATACAAGGAGTGTTTCAGACTGGACAGCCTTGTGAACAAGCCACAATTTAAGGCAGCCAATCGGAAAACAGGTCATTTGCATACAGTCAGTCTTAATGCAACAGTAACAGAAACATGTAAACATGAATTCTGCCTGTTTTGATACACAAAACCAAACAAATGTCATAAGTGGCCCAGGATATGGGCCCTTTAACCCTTGTGTGGTGTTGATGTGTGTGTTACTCAGGGGTCTGGTGGACCCACCGCATTCTTGTTGTTTTAAATCAATGCAGCCTTAACAATTCATGTAAAAATACCAGATGTTTAAAATATCAGAAGTGTCCAGTGTAGGGTTCTCTTTTAGCAGCTGTAGCCAGTCAGCAGACTGTCCATGTTGTCCATCCTCACACACACACACACACACACACACACACACACACACACACACACACACACACACAAACAGCAGGCCATATAGGAGGAGAACAGAGTGAAGGACACAGCACCTCCACACTTTCCCTCCCCGGGTTATTTTATATGTTCACAGAAAATGAGCAAAGCCCAAGAATCTGAGGTAGAAATAATTATAAAATCGCATCATTTTTATTTTATTAAACATTTAAAATGGGTCCCACAGACCCCAACACCACACAAGGGGTTGAGAGATTTACAGTACATCCAATGGGGCAACTACTTGCTACAAAAACAAGGTTCCTGTAAATCAAAGAACTCTGCCTTTTAAACTCAGTCAAGTGAGCTCCTTTTATAGAAAGGGCAAGGAAAGACTGAAATCAGCGGTGAGTACAAACATAGTAACCAAAACTCTGACATCTATAACCTGGCATTAGTCGTGAGAAACTAGTGTCTCCCTCGAGGATAACATAATAAAGAGAGAGACAGAGAGACAGAGAGACAGAGAGAAAGAGAAAGAGAGAGAGAGCAACAATTATGTCAAGGTTGATATATAAACAGTAGGAGGCCTGTTTTAGCCTATAGAGCCGGAATGGGTCTTACACAAAATATGCAAACTGTGCAGACTGCCTGAGAGAGGTGTGTGCTGGATTCACTCAGCTGGCCTACAGGCGCACACACACACACACACACACACATACATACACACACACACACAGGATGAATGTCTGCCTGCTTGTCTGTTTTTAGATCTAAATCTTGCTTTTCTCTAACTTTATCCAGATGCCATGCTTGGCTGGACATGAATCATGTGACTAATGCAAAGTCTTACTCCACACTCCCTCTCCCTTTCTATACTCTTCTCTCTCTCTCTCACTCACACACACACACACACACACACACACACACACAACCTACTCACTATCTTACTTTTACTACAGAAAAACAAACTTGAGTACCAGCGGTGCGGATGCTACAGCAACAGCTGAGCATTTCTCAGAACTGCATTCGCTTGCGGTTTCATTCAGACACCAAACACCCTCGCTCTCCAGAGAGTCAACAATGAACCATCTATATCTCAAAGTCCAGTACTGGTCAGCTATAAGCACATCTATTCAGTCAGAAACTTAGTTGCTAAAACGGCCTGTTATGTTTTTGCGATGTTACAAAAAACTATGGATATCCGCCTGTCCTGATAGCAAGAGGGCAGTGTGACCACTATAGGCCCACTGATGGCAAAGCTGGCGGTCCCCTTGCGTTTCGCTCAGTGTTTTCTGGGCGGCCCACTGGTGTTCAAGCAGAGTAATAGACAACATTCCACTTAGCGTCACTCATTTTCCACTCACAGTCCAATGTACTCCTTTTCCTTACAGGACAGTAATCTGGGTGGTCTGTAGGTGGACCAGCAGCGGCAAATAGCCAGCGGGGTGCTGACCTTATCAATTATATATGCTCGCTGTCTGGGTACAGTAGCTTTGCCTTGTCCATTCATATTCAAAACATAACGTTCACCTCTCATCCCACATCCTCCGCATATAGAAGCTTAGCCTGTTATGTTTTCTCTGTTTTTGTGATGTCACAAAAAAATCAACCGCCTACAGCAGCTTCGCTCTGAGAATTCACATCGAAACTGTAATTTTTGCCTTTTAACAGTGTCAGCCAATCAGAACAGAGGCCATTTACATACAGTATATCAAAAACAGCCTGTTTAACTCTAAGGGTGGAAAATGGTCACGTAAAAAAGAACTGTGAGTGTTTAAAACCACAAAAACAACATAAAGACAGGCCTTTGAAATAAGAAAAAATGTAGAATATGGGCCCTTTAAATAAACGAGAAGAAAAAAGAGGAGTGCATGTGATGTTCATCACGCCCTGAAGCTCCGTTCACAGCTTTACGCTTCCAGAAGTTCAGAGCACCACATACACGGAATCAGGAAGAACAACTGTTCTTTTTTATTATTTGTTTCATGTTAATATTATTTGTATCTGAAAAAATGACTGAATTTATCAATTTGTCCTTTTATGATTTAGATTTCAGGCTAACTTTAATGTTGGTCAACGCCAAAAATCCCAGTCATTACGACCAATTAGCAGCAAATTTCCAGCCACAAGCTGAATCAGGCATGGCGTTTCTAATGTTATGCAACACGTGGATTTGCTTCTAGAATCATCAGCTAAGTTATAGCATGTAAGTCAGCATGTAGAGACAACATATCAGTATCTATGGGAGTGTTTACACTTTACATTTACATGCATTTTGGTGAAGGAAACATGTCTGGATTTCACTTTAACGTAACATAAGCGTAAACAAGATGTGTTTCTGTTTTCCGTATACAAATACAGTCCTGTGCGAATGTTTTAGGCATCTAAGCAAATTTTTAACCAGTTGACCTCAGCAGTGAGTTTATCACAATATACATTAGAATAAAGTCGTATTCATAATTCAAATAAACAGAAAAACAATAAAAACTAACAAGAATTTCTTGGGTCCATATTTTTCCTTGACACCTTCACAGCCGCCACAGAGACTCGTTAATATCATCAATTACATCATGAGCTCAATTTACTGAGCACTGATTGGTCAAACCAGGAGCTGCTTTTTAACTACATATAATACTGGGCTTCCTCGAGGAGTCATTAATTAATTAATTAATCATTCATTAATATTCTATACATTCGGTTTATTCAAATATTAACACTTCTCTCAGCAAATGAACACGAACTACACAAATAAATCAGTTTTGAAGGTGTGTCTTGGGTGCCTAAGACTGAAATATGTCTGCCGAGCATGGCGCTCATTGTCATACAAGGTGTAAAATATGATATCAACAGAAAATGCTGGATTAGATATCAGAGGCACAAAAAGAATGACTTCACTCCAGTTGTGTAACAAATCTAGCCTGAATCAGCGCATTGGTCATCTTAACCTCTTCAACTCCTTGAGACCACCGGTGGCTCCAAAACGCTCTTCATCACGTTCTTCCTAATGTTCATATCCCATCAGCTCCATTCAGAAGCTGGGCGTCGTGTGAGGCTGTAGCTCTTCTCTCCAGTCTAATAGACGGTGATGTCATTTTAAACCCTTATAATAAAAGAAGCTTTTAACTTTGTTTTTCTACTGAAATTTGACCCGTTTTTCCCCAAATTTGGGCTCTAAACTATAAACAGACGGCGTCTCTTCAGTTATCTGCTCTGGAAACATCACTTTAATAAAATAACACAAAGACCGTCTGAGATTTTTGGCTTTTAGCAGTAAATTATAAGCACAGAGCAATATCTGTGATCATAAACACATGTTCTGTTCATTTGAGGGGAGATTTTACAAACAAATAAATGAATAAAATTAAAATGTGCATTGATTTCATGCAGTTACTGAGTAATTTGCCTTATGATTTGGTCATGTAAATTCAGAGGTTAAGCAAAAAAAAACTAATTTTCAAGTCAAGAGGAAATCCTCAGATCGGTATTGGTACAAGACAAATTGGAATTGTTCCATCTCAAGGAGCAAAATCATGAGACAGCGAATGATATCATTTCGGATTTAAGACTCTAGAGGCTTACGGCCTCCGAGACACGTGTAGCCGGAGTCCACATGTTTGTGATTTGCTCACGTGACATCACAGGGCAGCAAAACATGCTTAGACACGCGTGTTAACTGTGCAAGATTGGCCAATCAAGATCTACACTCTTTGTCCAGTTTATCAGCTCCTAGGTGCAATTTGTAGTTCTACAATTACTTCACATACTCTGTTAGCCTTCTTTACCCTGCTCTTCAATGCACCCCCACAGGACCACCACAGAGGAGGTATTATTTGGTTGGGGGATCATTCTCAGCACTGCAGAGACACTAATGTTAGGGGTCAGCGATACGGCGAAAGGATGACATCATGATACTTAGACACATAGTACATGATAAGTATTACAATATTTTTTTCTGATATTTGATAAGCTGAAACCAGAAAAAAAAGCAGAACCAGCAGAAAAACTATAACTACAGTGATTTTGTTTGATGTTTTACACTCTCTGTTCCATTAAACAGGGCTAATTATCCTCTCCTTAAGATGAAACATTCAGTTGGTCAGTTTTCTTTAAGTACTGACGATATTCATGACCTGTTCCCAAAGGCACGATGTGCTTACGTTCGTCACACTGCCCGCACGCGACTGACGTGGGGGTGGTGTGTTAGTGTGGGTTGCGCTGGTGGATCAGACACAGCAGTGCTGCTGGAGTTTTTGTGTCCACTCACTGTCCACTCTATTAGACACGCCTACTTTGTTGCACCACCTTGTAGATGTAAGGTCAGAGACAACAGCTCGTTTGTTTCTGCACAGTTTCCGGTGGTCATCCTCTAGCTCATCATCAGCTCAGTGGTCACAGGACACTGGTCACAGGATGATGCCCATAGGACGCTGCTCACAGGACACTGTTGGTTGGTGGACTATTCTCAGTCCAGCAGTGACACTGAGGTGTTTCAAACTCTAGCAGTGCTGCTGTGTCTGATCCACTCAGCCCAGCGCAACACACACTAAAACACCACCACCATGTCAGTGTTACAGCAGTGCTGAGAATGATCCACCACCCAAATAGGACCTGAGGGTCCATGGGGGTCCTGACCACTGAAGAACAGGGTAAAAGGGGGTAACAAGGTATCAGAGAAACAGACGGACTACAGTCTGTAACTGTGGAACTACAAAGTGATCCTATGTGGTCAGTGGAGCTGATAAAATGGACAATGAGTGTAGATACAAGGAAGTGTACTTAATGAAGTGGCCGGTTGGTGTATATTAAATCCCTTACGTCCCTTTATACATATGCATACTTCAAACTGTGTGTGTGCGTGTGTGTGTGTGTGTGTGTGTGTCATGTGACATCAGCATGACCTGCACCATTGCTGACTAGCTCTACTGACATTTCCTAAACTGCCACCACAGACAAACAACCCAAGTAACACTTTATAACACCTCAAACAAGGCAGTGCACCACAAACACAGCACCAACACCAGCGAGAGTAAGAGCAGAGAGTTACCAGAATGTCCATCATGGCTCGGCGGAGGGCAGCCAACTAGTCTTACAATCCTCAACGATGTTAAAAGCCTGGACACATGCATGTCATCCCCCCGCAGGCCGCGGACCTCTCCTTCACAAACACACACACACACACATAGACACACACCAGGAAAAGCATAAGTACACATACACAAACAAAGAGGAAGAAAAAGACAAAGAAACGCCAGTATTTTATATGAGTTACTTCAAAAGCAGTGATTTCACAGCTCATGTTCATTATAGTTTATACGTTAAATCTTGCTGTAAGAATGGCCTGTTTCCATTTACAGTACAGTGCAACAGTCAGAGACCACCCTTCATATGGCATTCCTGGTCAAAACAGTCATTTTCAAGAGATATTTCAATATCAAGAGATATTTCTGACGATATTTGACATTAAAAAAAGTACAGTACTGTGCAAAAGTCTTAGGCACCCAAGACACATTTTCAAAATCTATTGTGTAGTTTGTGCTTATTTGCTGAGAAAAGTGTTAATACTTGAATAAACAAAATTCATAGAATATTAATTAATAAAAAATATATATATATATGTTTGATTAAAGAAACAGACTAACATCCACAATATTATTAATTAATAATAACATACATATATATATATATATATATATATATATATATATAAAATAGTGATTTTCTGGATGTTTGTGTGTTTGTTTACCCATTTCCAAGCGTCTCCTCGAGGAAGCCCAGTATTAAATGTAGTTAAAAAGCAGCTCCTGGTTTGACCAATCAGTGCTCAGTAAATTGAGCTCATGATGTAATTGATGATATTAACGAGTCTCTGTGGCGGCTGTGAAGGTGTCCAAGAAAAATATGGACCCGAGAAATTCTTGTTACTGTTTATTGTTTTTATGTTAATTTGAATTATGAATACGACTTTATTCTAATGTATATTGTGCTAAACTCACTGCTGAGACGCATTAAAAATTTGCTCAGATGCCTAAAACTTTCGCACAGGACTTTACTTACAACCGGAAAGAAAATAAGCATTCAGAAAATGATTAAAAGATACAGAGACTCCCAACAACCGTGCAAGACCTGATAGACCTCCAGAACTATCAGATAATCAGCGCTCAAAGCCTTCGTCTCTGAGAGAGAGGAGCAAATCAAGCTGCCTCAGATCTGAAAAACATCCACAGGTGTTTCTGTCCATCCTGCCACTGTGAGAAGACGACGCGGCGCTACGAGTCTGGGAGGATGTGTAGCTGTTCAGGAAGAACCTCACTGAGAATAATAGATTAAAAAGAAGAAGAACACCAAAACCCGATATCGGAGATGTGGAGTAAGGGCTTATGAACAACATGAGTGTAGAAGCAAGAAATGCAACCAACGACTAAGACTGAACTTTAGAAGTGTGGAAAACAACCCTGCAGATGTTGAAAACCTCAAAGCAAGTCTCCTGAAAAGACCGGAGGCAGTAATAAAGGAAAACGGTGGAAATGATCAATACTCAGAAAGTTGATATTTATTATTGAGGCTTCTGTGTGATTTTCTGCAAAAACATGTTTTGCTGCTTTTTTTTTCCTGATGCTGAGAAATGAATAATTAGTGCCTCGTGGTTGTTTTGACTGGAAATAAAATAAACGGAGGGTCTCAGACTTTCGTGCAGTACTATAACTACTAGAGTGTCACTGAGGCTCATTTTCTTAAAAGCCAAATAATAAAAACAGGCTTCACTGATTAAGAATGAACTATGCATAACCTTTCAAAGACTCCAAAATACAGGGTGAGTCATCCGATTTCAAAGCACCATATTTTAACAACCGTGAGGCGGCGAGGAACCAATCACAATCCAATTGTAAGAGGGGGTCATAGAGTTTCTGACTGGCTCCCTTCAGTCTGGGAGGACATGAGACCCCTGAGCAGAGCGTTCTGCGTTCTCCACGTCAATAAGAGTGAATCTGTCAGAACTGTGCAGCTCAGAGCGTTCGGCGCTGGTTCCACAGCACTGGATGACCTCCGAAATCCCACTGAAAGAGCCGTGAGTGCAGCGACACTCGACACGCTCAATCCAGTCTGGGATGAGTTTGACTGTGGCGTTGATGTCCGTACAGCTGGAGGAGGTTCAGACTGAGATCTTGTACAATTACATAATAAACTTTATGCTCATTTAAACCGTTTACAGTTCACTGCACTGATCTGTAATGATTTACAGGTGAAATAAATCATTTAGAAATCAGATCAATCTTTGAAATTCAGTTTGAATCACCCTGGAAAAGACATAAATTCTCAAACTTTTAAAAAGACTTCAGTATAAATCTAAAAACAGTCCACCAAGCAGTTTCTTAATGTAGGAGGAGTATGAGGAAATAAAATATGCATTAATATGCAATACAACAGCTAATCACTGCTGATTTATGGACTTTTTTAATGGAATTTAGCCTCTTTAACTCCTCGAGGCCACCGGTGGCTCCAAAACGCACTCGGTCATGTTCTTCATAACATTCCTATTCCATAAGCTCCATTCAGAAGCTGGGCGTCGTGTGAGGCTGTAGCTCTTCTCTCCAGTCTAATAGACAGTGATGTCATTTTAAACCCTTATAATAAAAGAAGCTGAACTTTGTTTTTCTACTGAAAGTCGACCCGTTTTCCCCAAATCTGGGCTCTAAACTATAAACAGACGGCGTCTCTTCAGTGATCTGCTCTGGAAACATCACTTTTAGAAAACAACACAAAGAGCGTCGGAGATTTTTGGCTTTCCCAGTAAACTGTAAGCATGTAGCAATATCTGTGATCATAAAACACATGTTCTGTTCATTTGAGGGGAGATTTTACAAATAAATAAATAAGTAAATAAATATTTCATGTAGTTACTGAATCATTTGCCTCATGATTTGGTCACGTAAAAGACGGACAAACCGAAATATACCCTGGAGAACAAGAGGCTACTCAAGTAATTGCAATGATTCTAATATAAACATACAGTTCACTGTAAACATCACATTTGAGTCAGAAACACATCTTTACATTCCAGTCACATTTTCCATGCCATTAAAGACGTATAGGTGCGGAGAGGAGGGGGGACTTTGGTACTGAAAGAGCAATCAGAGACCAAAAATAGGTTTCAATCGTCTAATGAGCAGTCACTGACCAACGTTTGTCAGATGTTGCTCGGAAAGCAGCTTTCTGAAAGCTCTGCCCACGCGCCGTCTGCCGTGCCTTTTATAAAAATACTACCAAAATAACAGAGAACATATAGCTGGACTACACCCACATGCCATTCGGGGGCCCCAGATTAATTTAATAACACAGATATTTTAGCGATCGGGTGATAAACATCCCTAACACGCAACATGAGAAGGTACCTATGAAGGTAAATATGAGAAATACTGTATTGCAGATATGAAATGATGGTGCACGTGTAAAAACTTGCTTCTTGTACTGTATAACAACTTGCTTAGTCAGCTCTTATACTGCACACATGCAGCGTTAAGCGGACAAATACACTGTATTTGTAACTCTGTGCTACAGACAGCTGTAAAAAACAGCTGGAACTGGGGTTCTTTTGCTTGAAAGTTATTTATAACTGGTTGCGGAGCAGTTTCAGTAGCATGCTGACTCTCCTTAGCACATGCACTGCCTGCCACGTTCTGTTACCACACAGGAAATATTGCACGTATCGCTGTAGAAATAAAACGGATCTTCCAGGTTCAATGACCACAGTGACCCTTCACTTCCGTTACACTGTCACATCCTGCATCCTAAATCTCTTACCTTTCGTTTGCATTTAGCCACATTTTAAATGCAAAGTTCTAATTAGGCTACAATCTAGGCCAATATTTAGTGAAATATCTTTTTTTTAGGGGCTAAAACATCTGATAACCTATAATATTGACTGATGTGATTTAATGTTATGTCTGTCTTTTATATCTTATATCTTCTTACCTAACTTCATTTCAGTCCAACTTTATTTACTGATACGATTGTTTAAGAAAGAAAGAAAGAGAACTGGCAAACACAATAAACACACACACACACACACACACACACACACACACACACACACACACACACACACACACATTTGTCTTGCTATACATGTGAGGACATCCATAGACGTCTATTGATTTTTGTGTTACCGTAGCCACATAATACTGCTCTTAAACCTAAACCCTAACCTTAACCTCAGTATCCAAAATTTTTCTGCTCTTTTAGTTTTCAAATAAAAAAGTTATTGTGGTGAAAAAAAAACAGCGAGCAGCAAAATGTCCTCGCTTGAGCAAAAATCTCATGTATTTCTATCATAGTGAGGACATGGGGTCCTCACAAGTATAGCACTACAAGAACACACACTCACACGGAGGGTGCTGAAGCTTATACCAGCTGTCACTGGGCAGAAGGCAGGAAGCACCCAGCCCATCAAAGGGCAGACAACACCATAAACATGCAGTCTTAAATAAAATAAATAGTGTAGTATCAGCAACAGAGTTACCCATAATTCTTTGGTTTTGGTTTAAGTTGATAGTTGTCTTGAATTTTTATTATTTTTCATCAGTTACTTCCATCCAAAATAGTCCGGTCATGTCATAGAATGTTGTAATCATGTGTAAGATTAGGCTTGAATACATTTGACATGTTTTAGTTGTTCTAATCATGATTTAAACACATTTCGTGTACAAATTTCCCGGCTCAGCTTGAACGGCTGTAATATATTTAAACTCCTGGTAACTCTAACTGGGCTTCTGAATGGCGTTAAGTAGGCTGTGAGTTTGAATCCTATGAATTTCACTATGAATTAGCACATCATTGGTGGTATTTTCAATACTTATACTGACACAGATCAATCCACACGTTGCCAACACTAAATATTATCGTTATCTGGGTCGGGCTTTAGTACAGTTAAAGAACAGGTCTAGTGTTTTTGAACCAAATGGATGGCTGTTGCTCTTATTACACAGAATTTTGGGCAGTTTGCAGTGAACAGTTTACTCTATTACGGCCAGATAATCTTCAACACACAAAATTCTGTAGGCAGAATTAAAAAAACCTCACAAACCAAACTGAACCAACAAACCAGCAACAGTGATTTGCGAAAGTGACACTTCACTAATTTGGTCTCCACATGCTTTCACACAAGAGACGCTGACACAATGCTGCCTAAAAGATCTCCAGACTGAAAATGATAATAACCGACTTATTACAGGACGTAAACCGACAGGTACGACCACGACCCGATGACATGACTTCAGTTCAGCTGGAGGACGCCACGCTGGAACAAACTCATCAAAGGACGGCCTTAAATAGCCTGTTAGATCTCAGAAAGTCGTTTCTAAGAAACAAAACACACTGAATTCAAATGTACTCACGTTGTCCCAGGTCTAGGTGAATATGTAGCTATAGTGCTAGATAGCCCCGGATGAAGAACGTGTTCTCTGAATGGATTATGATCTAAAGGCACAGCCGTGTCTGGCATGGCCAAAATCTCCTACTTCTCCTTTAGCGGGCCGAAGAAGAGAGGAGGAAGGGGAGCTCGGCACGAAAAGAGGAAACGGGCAACAGACGAGAGAAGAAGGGAGAAGAAGGGGAAGTTGCTGAAGATGTTCTGTGGAAAAACCGAGACAGCAAAGGCCAAAGCATGGCCACATGTGGATCTATGAAGACAAAGGGAATCTTCGGTAACTGGCCTTAAAATGAACCCACTAAACTGCATTCTTCAGTCACCACATTGTATTCACCGTTATTAGAAGAGACGCAGCTTTCGATAAAGCAGTGGCGCTTTATGGTCCAGCTGTTGAAGGCCACAGCCACGCCATGCATGAGCAGAGTCTTCACTGACGGCTCGCTCGCTACTCAGCTCATGACTCCCTCGCTCAGCCCTCAACTCTCGACTGCCTCTCAGTTCTTCCTAATGTACATATAGACCCTCCCAGTGAAAACTAACCCTGATTTCACAATAAGAGTCCTTATCAGAGCAACCAACCATATATAACACAGCACTGTTGGTAACACTTTCTATGAATGTCACATTGGTTTGCATCTATAAACACTTTCATAACACGTTATAATCCATTCATAACAATCATAAACATGGCTATAAATATTTATAAAAATGCATTACATGTTATAGCCATGCTTATTATGCATTATGAGTTGTTAACGCATTATAGGTACTGTTCATAACAAATTATAAGAGCTCATAAGCTGTATTTGTCCGCTCTAAGTAAAGTGACGCGTACTGGACTGAAGCCTCCTCCAGGGTTAAGAGTTGAAGTATTTACTGAAGGATTTACTGAAACACTAAAACATCCACATTAAAGCTCATTACAGGCTTCAGATGTCAGAGTTTAAACTAGAGCTGCCGTCAGAGTTTTACCCAATGAGGGAAAGTCAATGTTCACCACTGTTAATGTGCACCACCGTTAGCCTGGCACTGACTTAACACTGCATATCCATTAGAACGCCAGCAGAAATCAGCACTACTGTACTGTAGTGTTACAGAGGGAAGGGTTCTAGCACTTGATGTTAGAACCAGAGAGGGAACAAATTACAATGACAGCACTCCACTATCAAGTACAACATTTTATTAACACTAGTTATAATGTAGCATGTTAACAATTCTTAATGTATAATAAACATGGCTATAAAGTGTAATTCAGTCTAATTCATTTTTATAAATATTTATAACTTATAATTTGTTATGAACAGAACTTATAATGTATTATGTGAACAATTCATAACGCATAATAAGCATGGCTATAACGTGTAATGCATCTTTAGAAATATTTATAGCCATGTTTATAATGCCTTATGAATGCATTATAACATGTTGTGAATATGTGTATAGATGCTTAAAAATATGACATTCATAGAAAGTTTTACAGCACTATTTAATGAAAAAACTAAGTACTTTTTGGTCACCAAATGACCACCTTGAGCCGTCTGCCTGTCTGACAGCACCACTTTTCTCAGGCTGGGGCTGAGTCTCAAATGGCTCCCTGCTCCCTAAATAGTGCACTATGTAGGAATGCAGCAATGCAAAATATCGCTGAAAATGGTCATTTGGGATTCATCCACATTCATACTCGACAAGCAGTGCACTATTGGACAGCAGAAGCTAGAGTGCAACTTAATGTTAGGGTTTTTTTCGACCGCGGCTCAGCCAATCAGAGTTTAGGACCGGAACTATCCGTTTTATAATATGAACTAGGGTACAGTTGCATGCAGACGTTTGGACACCCCCATCAAATGACATAAATTATTTAACAAATCCTCTACAGGGAACCGAAATATGGCATTTTCTGCACAGTTTAGTGCAGAATTTCTTTAATCGCTATTAAAATATTTCATTGCTGAGCCTAACGTATCAGAAAAAATAAAGCATAAAATGCACAGGCTATGTTTTATTTTTCCAACATGTCAAAATAAAGCAAATACGTCGTAATCATGCATTAAAATTACTTATTTTCCCTTAGAAAATCAACCACACGTCACTCGACCATGGGCGCCCAAACCTCTGCACAAGCCTCTGTGTAGTAATGACCTGTCAAAGCATTCTTACAGTTTAATGAGGTTAAATATTGATCTAAATTATGGTGGAACGGCAAACATCTGCAGCTACAGACAGATTTCAAGTGTCAGGATTTCACTACAAATGTATGGTGGCAAAAATGGGGTGAAAGGATGGAAGAGAGAGAGAGAGAGAGAGAGATGACCACAGAATGACATGTGTGACTCATGCTTCCTCTTTAAGATCTTTTTTTTTTACAGCGACACGGGACTAATCTCTCAGTGACTTGCAGTTCAACCGCCTCCTTCAGACCAAAGAATGAAGGACTACAAAAGAACTACAGCACTGCTATCATGCAATCCATACCCACAAAGCATTTACATACTGAGTAATGTGCAGTAAAGTGTAATCCAAAGGCCCACTCACGTTTCTTTCCCTCTGTTTCGCAGAAGTCGCTTCAGGTATGTTTAACATAGGATGCTAATGAAGGAGGAGGACAAGAAAAGGCAGAAAAATCTTCACAACCGCAAAGACTGACAGATGCTGTAAACAGATATTGGACTGGCATGGTTATGAACCCCTTAAACCACAGGCTTATAACTGTTATTCATCTTAAGAAAAGAGTTGGTAACTACTTTAAAACCGATGTGCAAGTAATATTAGGAGTGAGGAATCGCCCCTACCACTTAGAGCCATAGCCCTCTGTTTTGCACGTTCACGCCTAGGGGTAGGGTGTCCCGATTTTTGTTGAGATAGAGGGGTAGGGTGAAGTGTTAGGGCTACATGGCCCTCCAAACGAAGGTTTTCAGAGACTCACTCCAGACTGTTATAAGAAAAAAAGAAATACTGGCAAGATGGGAGCGCGAGCGACCAGAGAAACCCACAAATTTTCTCCGTTAAAAAATTACGATAACGGCTGTTTTGTCTAAGTTTAATGTCGTTTCAGTCTATTATGGTCGTTTTCTTCATAACAAGCTTAAAAATTACAATTGGAGCATTTTTACACAAGTAGGCAAAGGTAGTGTTAGGAGTCTTGCCCAAGGACTCTTATTGGTATAGTGTCAGGTGTTTGCCCAGGCAGGGGACTGAACCCCAGTCTACAGCGTGGAAGGCAGAGATGTTACCCACTACTCAATCCCAACCAGCAATTCTGATACCTGAAGCGCCAGAATGTAACTGATGCATCATTTAAGGTGGCACGGGAAAATTTGAACAAGACTTTAGTTTCATATCACCAAAGAATTTGTGGTGGGCGATGATAAATAACTGTCTTATACCCCAATTTAAAAGCATATGATACCTTAAATGTAACTAAAGCCCAGCAGTGAGGATCTGAACTAGTAGCTGTTAATGAAGCATTTTTATTTTTTTATTTTATTTTTAATTTGAGGGTTGTCCCATTTTGTAGGGAAGGATTTCAACCACTACCTCTTGTAACCTCCAAGGGGTTAGAATGAGACTCGAAAACAAGGGCTAGGGGTAAGAAGGAGAAATGGGATTGGACCTAAGTGTAAGGCCACATATGATTCTTAGGGTCTAGGGAACTGATATCCTCTAATAGTATATTGTAGGTATTCATAGTTAGAAGCTCCAGTCATCCATGAATAAAAGTGACTATCGAGTTAATGGTCACATGTATTCACACTTTTGGGGGAGAGCAGGGCACAAACACAGGGTAACATTAAGAAGTAACATGGATATTTAATGTAGTTAAGCAGGTTCAAGTGGAATGGGCTTTTGGCCATCATCTTGTGTTCCCATAGCAACATCATCTGCCTACGATGTGTTCATAACACGTATTTTGACGTAGGCAAATTAATTCTGTTTTTGGTACATTAACGTTAGGACCTCAAAAAGAGAACAACAGATGTTCTTGGACAAAAAAGCCTGTACCTTAATATATAGAAAATTAATATCTTTCTTTTTTCCTTAAAGCAACATGGGATTAATCTCTCAGTGACTTGCACTTTTTTATTTAATTAAAATTCAGTAAGGTCCAGTCAAAGAAAATTTCCTCAAGCAAAGGTCTGAAACATCATAATGTCTACCTTGCATCATGATTCACTGCCATATACTGTTTACTGAAGTAGCTGAGTAGGAATATCAACATCTTATACAGTCAAGAATTGAATGTCATATCAAATGAAGTACAATTCAGCCAGATTTCAACAATATTTATGGTCAGTTTTCTCTTTTTAGAGAACGCCATGTAAAAACTTCCCTCTGACTCACTTTCTTCTCTGACTGCTGTTTCTCGCCTCGTCCCTCCCCTGTATGTGCATCACTCACTCGAGTCTCACTGCTCAACATAATGCATAGAACTGACTGGCTGAGTAGCGTCACGTGTGATATTTACAACGCATGCGATTGGTTTGTGAGTTTCCGGCTGCTAAAGCTACCGTAAGTGCTAGAAAAGTTATGCCGATTAAAATAGGACCACCCCGTCGAAATTAAATTATCCATAGTTTATCGGTTATAGGTCCAGGTCCGCATAGGCTAGCATCTGGGTCTGGACTCTGTTATAGAATTACAGTTGTAGTCCTACGCCAACTACTTTTATGTGACCACACAACTACACTCCCACAGTCTCATCGAAATCTACGCCCTATTCACTGTAATCTGTGACAACTAGCACTCTCAGGTGTTGCGGGATGATCAGGCAACCCTCCACAGTTGCCGATATGGAGCTGAATCCTGCTGAACTGCCAGTAACTCTTCCCATTTTAACTTAGGTCTGTGATAAAGAGGGTATATTTAGCTTTAAGTCACAATGAAATGCATGTAAAACTGGAACATCCTGTTTGACCAGAAGTCAAATGGTTGTCAGCAAACTGTTGGGCCTTTATGGTGGTCTGCAGACCTCAGCTAAAATGACACGCTTTTTAACAAACTAATGAGAAAGGATGTGAAGAGCATTGCCCAAAAAGCTCGCGATGTTTAAACATTTAAGCAAATTTAAAAATTGAACAGACTTTATGTGGCTTAGACAATACTTCGGTTAGTGGAACTGCTGGAAGTTCATGCTTCAACTTTTATATGCTCTATAAAAAATATTACCTCATATCACTCCATTGCAGAAATTTCAACCAGGACTTTTTGCATCCTGTTTAGTCTGTGGCCTGCGTACATAAATGTAGCACAAATTCCTGACTGAAATTGTTAATCTTGCATCATCATGTTTCATGCTTATCTGATGTGCTAAGAGATACTACTGTGTCTGAAAGCTGCTCCCGTGTGCCCGAAAAAGAACTGACTCTAATTCATTGCATAACTCATGCACTGGCCCTCCCCGAAGCAAGCTAAATCAGGTAAAAGAAACATTTCCAGAACATACAAAGGTATTGTAGTAACCCACCAACACACCTGTTCATGGGAGAAAATTAACAATCTAATTTACCATTAAATCAGAAGTGCACATTCAGTCAAAAGAGCATTTGTGAGGTCAAACACTGATGTCGGACAAGAAGGCCTGGCTCACAATGAACGTTCCAATTCATTCAGGGTTGAGGTCAGGGTTCTGTGCAGGCCACTGGAGTTCCTCCACACTAAACTAGTCAAGCCATGTCTTTATGGAGCTCAGTTATCCTGGAACAGGAAAGGGGCCTTCTGTAAACTACTGCAACAAACGTAGAACCACATAATTGTCTAAAATGTCTTTGTATGCTGGAGCATTAACATCACCCTTCACTGGAACTAAGGGGCCCAAACCCTGAAAAACAGCCCCAGATTAGTATCCCTCCTCCACCAAACTTTCCTGTTGGCTCTATGTATTCCTGTAGGTAGGTTATGTTCACACTGCCACAATCTGATTTGACATATCTAGATTGGATCTAGGTTGACGTTTAACATCCTGGACTGCAAAAAAACACATGAAATCAGATTTTGGCTAATTGGATCCCAACCACATTTGGAGGTGGTTTGTACTGTGATTCCAGTCAGATTTTTACACATGCTTCTCAGTCTGGACGCTCTGGCCACTCAATTCAGTCTTTTGTGTCACTTTGACGATGTCAAATCCAGAGTGCCAAAAATTCATGCTTACTCCAGAGAATTCTGAGTTTGGAGGGCAATGTGATGCAACACCATCTCTCCTGCATCCGTGTCTGATATCCGCATCACCAGCGTGGCTATGCAGTTGCCTACACTGTAACCACAGCAACCCAAACAGATAGGCTATTGATGTTTGGACACACAAATCTGATCTGATCACTTGCAAATAACAGTGTGGACAGTGGTCTCAAATTTGCCTGCAGTCTGAGCAGAGCCATAGTGTCCTCCTGGCATCTTCCAAACCCAGGTTCATTCATCCAACGGCCAGATAGTGAAGTGTGATTCATCACTTCGGAGACGTTCATCACGTTTCCGCTGCTCCAGAGTCCAGTGGCGGCGCTACATCACTCCAGCCGACACTTGGCATTGCACAATGTGATTTTAGTCTTGTGTGCAGCTGCTCGGCCATTGAAACCCATTTCATGAAGGTCCTGACGCAGAGTTCTTATGCTGATGTTGCTTCCAGAGGCAGATTTGAACTGAGTGATGGAAAAGAGGACAGGCCGATTTTCACGCTGCATGCTTCAGCAGTTGGCAACCCTGCTTTGTGAGTTTGCGTGGTCTACCACTTTGTGGCTGAACTGGTAAAATTTCCATTTCACAATAATAGCACTTACAGTTGACCGGGGCAAACAAAATTTCGCAAACTGGCTTGCGGCAAAAGTGGCACAGTACCATGTTTAAAGTCACTGAGCTCTTCTTCGGTTTGACACATTCTACTGCTAGTGTTTGTTTGTGCTTGATTTTACACACTTGTTAGCTATAATGAGTGTGGCTGAAACACCTGAACCCAATAATTAGGGCGTCCACATACATTTGGCCATATAGTGTGACAGTTACTGACGTTTGTCATCGCTTCAGCTGTTGCAAAAGTGGCTTTTCAAAAGTGAGGTTCTTATCTGATTCACAAAAGTGCACACATGCCACAGACACCCTGACTAGACTCAAGATCCTTAAAGTGGCACTGTCAACTTCATTGACTTCACCTTGCTACTTCTTGAACATTCAAATGCTCGTTGCAATGCACTGTGTGTCCATTAACTTCCTGAAAAGTGTCCAGAGGAAGTGGAAGCAATAGATGAACCTACTTATTTTAAAGGTTGCTGCTTCACATCAAAGGAAGCTAAATAACAGAGACTGACGTCTCGGCTCTAGAACTTGTCACTAACAAGAAGAGATGAGAACACCAATGAGCTGATTTTGACATTATAATGATAACCTGACTACATTTAATATCCTCCTCTGTAGGTGGGTAGCACTGTTGCCTCACAGCGAGGGGGGCCTGGGTTCGATTCCCCGACTGGGGTCCTGTCTGTGTGGAGTTTGCATGTTCTCTCCATGTCTGTGTGGGTTTCCGCCCACAGTCCAAAGACATGCAGTCAGGCCAATTGGACATGCTACATTGCCCCTAGGTGTGAGTGTCTGTCTGTCTGCCCTGCAATGGACTGGTGACCTATCCAGGGTGTATCCTGCCTTCTGTCCCATGACAGTTGGGATAGGCTCCAGCACTCCCCTGCAACCCTGAGGGAGAAGCAGCTTAGAAAATGTGTGTGTGTATAAATGAAGCAGCACTTTTCTCAAAAAAAAAAAACTAAACATTTTGTCATGTTTGCATGAGCCCCAGTACATAGTTGATGGAAGTTATGGAATAAGAACCTACAAAGTATAAAGAGTGCCACCTCTGAATGGATTTCAATGGAGAAGCTGCTTTTTTGGCTCCATTTATAGTGACACATGATCTGACATGAGGCCAGTGGGCAACAATTTAATCATTAAACCTGTGCATCTGATTCACGTTCCATACTGGCAATGAAAGCAGCAGATGTAAGCACCTGTGTAAGCATGTGAGCACTATCTCTAGATAAAATAGTACAGAAGCTCCAAAACAAATCAAGCAGAGTTCTAACAAAGTAGGGAAAAGTTTGTTCTGGAACAAAGACAAATTCTTTGTGATACGTTGTTCACATCTGGGATATTTTCCTACCTCTGCCAAAAGACTAAGGCATAATCCCTATGTGTGGCCAAGTGTGAGAAACAAAGAGTGAAGTTAGCTAATCTGAATAACACTATTTTGACTAATCAATTATCTATTGTTTTCAGTGCTGGCCAGCTATAAAGAAGTGCTCCTGTCTTATGGTTTAGATTAAGAGACCCTTATTAGTCCCACAGCAGGGAAGTTCCACCTCTGCATTTGACCCATCCGTGCAGTGAAACACCACATACACACTAGTGAGCACACTTGCCAAGAGTGGTGGGCAGGCCTATCCACAGCACCCAGGGAGCAGCTGGGGGTTGGGTGCCTTGCTCAACAGCACTTCAATCACATACTGTCAGCTCAGGGGATCGAGTCACAGGGCTGGCTCCCTAACCTCCAGTCCACGACTGCTCCCCAAAAGGTATACCAGGACAGGGGTTCATGGGCCCATCGTATCTTAAGTCCAATGCCTTAACCACTCGGCCATCCTAGTCCAAGGATGCCACTCACATAAAAACCGTTACAGCTATTCAAGTGTAGGTGGTTTAGCTCAAATGAAACTGAAACGAAATCTGAGGTTTGGCAGATATATACGCTATAGGGCCAAAAGTATCAGGACACTCCTCCTAATTACTGAGTTCAAGCGTTTGTCACATCCATTGTGAACAGGTGTACAAAATTGAGCAGATAGCCGTGCAATATCCATAGAGAAACATTAGCAGTAGAGTGGGTTGTACATGGCACCTGGCATAGGATACCACTTTTGTCACAAGTCAGTTTGTGAAATTTCTGTCTGGCTAGATCTACCCCAGACAACTGTAAGCGCTACTATTGAGAAATGGAAGTATCTAGGAGACCACACAGAGCATCGCTCCCAAGTGTTAAAGCATGTAGCGTGTTAAAATGGCCTATCCTATGTTACATTACTCAATTACTGAGTTGTTTCAGCCACACTCATTATTGCTAACAAGTGTGTAAATTCAAACACATATCCACGCAGTCTCCATAGACAAACACTGGCAGTAGAATGGGTTGTACTGAAGAGCTCATAAACATATCTGTCATAGCATGCCAACTTTGTCACTCATTTGGTGAAATTTCTGACAAACACTGGCAGTAGAATGGGTTGTACTGAAGAGCTCGTAAACATATCTGTCATAGGATGCCAACTTTGTCACAAGTAATTTGGTGAAATGTCTGCCCCGGTAGATCTGCCCCAGACAACTGTAAGTGCTATTATTGTAAAATGAAAGCATCCAAGAGTAACAACTGCTCAGCCATGATAAGGTAGACCACACAGAGGTCTAGCATGTTAAAACCACCAACACACTGTTACATCACTCAGTTACTGAGTTCAGGCGTCTCAGCCACACACATTATTGCTAACAGGTGTGTAAAATCAAGCACATAGCCATGCAATCTCCATAGACAAACACTGGCAGTAGAATAGGTCATACTGAAGAGCTGTGACTTAAAACATTGTCATAGAATGACACTGTTGCCGCAAGCCAGTTTGCGAAATTTCTTCCCTGCTAGGTTTACCCTGATCAACTGTAAGTGTTATAATTGTGAAATGGAAGTTTTAACAGCTTGGCCACGAAGCAGTAGACCATGCAAACTCACAAAGTGCATCACTCACTACAGAGTTCAAATCTGCCTCTGGAAGCAGCATCAGCATCGATATCAACTGATGATTTCTTTTTATCGTGACAACAGTTTTGCCCATATTGCCCAGCTCAATGCTACGGCATACAAAGATGTTTTAGACAATTATAGACTTCTAAGTCTGCTGCAGCAGTTTAGTGAAGGACCTTCCCTGTTCTAGCATGAATGAGCCCCTGTGCACAAAGCGAGCTCCATAAAGATATGGTTGGATAAGTTTGGTGTGGACAGCCCTGACCTAAACCCCACTGAGCACCTTTGGGATTAATTGGAACGTCGACTGCAAGCCAGGCCTTCTCATCCAACATCAGTGCCTGACCTCTCAACTGTGCCTTTGACCGAATGGGCACAAATTCCCACAGACAGAGCCCAAAATCTTGTGAAGAGCCCTTGGGGGGAGGGGGATCCTTTCCTCTTTTAATCAAATTAGATGCCAAAATATCCACACAAGAGCCTCTACTGGAGCACTGAGAAAACATATGGGTGGTTGATAAACATAATCTAGGTCCAACATTTTGTGCTCTCCCAGCATTTTGAGCTTCGACCTCAACACTACATAAATTATATATTCAACAGCCAGATGCTGCAAAAAGACGAAATTCTCAGAAAGGCCTCATGTGTTACTTGCACGCAGAAAGGCGATGATGGCAGCGTTATTCTGCTTCACGAGGTACAAAACTTCAGCAAAAACTTGAAAAGTCTGCAGTAATTTTAGTTCTTAAATCAAGCTTTTATGTCTACATTTAGTCGTATGCCAAATTATTGCCTTGGTTAACCTCGTATTCTCCAGGGTATATTTTGGTTTGTCCATCTGAATTTACACGACCAAATCGTAAGGCTAATTATTCAGCAACTGCATGAAATAAATGTACCTTTTATTTATTTATTTATTTATTTATTTATTTATTTATTTATTTATTTATTTATTTATTTATTTATTTATTTGGTAAATCTCCCTTCAAATGAACAGGACTTCGTGGCCTGGAGGTTAGGGAACTGGCCCTGTGACCAGAAGGTTGCCAGTTCACTCCCCAGTGCTGACAGTCCATGACTGAGGTGTCCTTGAGCAAGACACCTAACCCCCAATTGCTCCCCAGGCACCATGGATAGGGCTGCCCACCGCTCTGGGCAAGTGTGCTCACTGCCCCCTAGAGTGTGTGTATTCACTAGTGTGTATGTGATGTTTCACTTCACAGATGGGTTAAATGCGGAAGTGGGATTAAATAAAAGTATCTCTTAATCTTAATAATCACATATATCGCTACATGCTTACAATTTCCTGCTGAAAAGCAAAAATCTCAGACGCCCTTTGTTTTATTTTATAAAAGTAGTGTTTACAGAGCAGATCACTGAAGAGACGTCGTCTGACATCATCTGTTTGACTGGAAAGAAGAGTTACAGCCTCATACGATGCCCACCTTCTGAATGTAGCTTATGAAATATAAAAGTTATGAAGAATATCTGTGTTTTGGAACCATCGGTGGTTCCAAGGAGTTTAAGAGGCTACACTGCCCAATTAAATACTTTATATTAAAAAAAAAAGGTAAATGGTATCACAATTTGGCACGGCAGCTCTACACATAGTGTATTTCGACCCAGGTCTGATAGTCTACTGAGAGACAGAATAACCCCTTGTGAACCCTGCTCAACCCTGAAGGGCCTGAATAAAAGAATCATTTATTCGGCACTCTGCTCCAGGGACCGGTCACATTGCTTTTCTATTTTCTCCAGTTTTGTTCATTCTGGAACTCCTGTTGAGTAATCCATAAAACAGAGGAGAGAGGGCTCTCAGTGTCTCTAGTGGCGCAACCATCTAAGCGTTGGCCCTATCATCAGGAGATCGCGAGTTCGATCCCTGGTGATGCTACAACCATCCGTAGCCGGGAGTCCCAGAGAGCACAATTGGCCTCGCTTTCTGTTCTGCTCCAGATACTGTACAGTTCACCTGACTGCTCTTGTACATGTGTAGTCCTATGCAAAGGTTGGTAACACTTCACTGTAGGGCGCAGCTCGTAAGGCTACATGACACTCACATAAGCTTGTCATAACAACTCACATAGACCTACATAAATGTTCATTAATGCTTATTCCAATAGGCATCAACTGTCATGAAAAGTACTTTGGCTAACTTTGATCAAAATTGGCAAACATAACCTTCATAGCAAATCACAGCACTGTCAATGAGTGTTTATAAACATTTATGTAGGGTTATATGAGTTGTCATGACAAGCTTATGTAGGTGTCGTGTAGCCTTATGAACCGTACGCTACAGTAAAGTGTTACCCAAACGTTTGAATAGCCCTGGTCAGATTACATGCTTTGTTTGGTGTGTAAGTGAGTCTACACACACAGTCTACAAACAGCAAACTTTTTTCTGCCAGTTTTAGTGCACAAATTCTAGAAGATAAAATATATAATGTAGGGTTGGACCTGCCACTGCTGCACACTCCTAGGGTTAAAGGTACGAAACGGTCACTGGGGCAGTACCACTTATGTCACTGGTGTGGTCCCCTCATGGGTCCATCTTAGTGTCCTTATTCAGGGAGCATAACTGAACCATAACCATGGATGGTTGGATAGTGTAGTGGTTAACACCTCTGCCTTCTACAGTAGACTGTGGGTTCAGTAGACTGGGGTTCAATCCCCACCTGGGCAAACACCCTACCCTATACCAATAAGAGTCCTTGGGCAAGACTCCTAACACTGCCTTGGCCTCCCTGTGTAAAATGATCAAATTGTAAGTCGCTCTGGATAAGAGCGTCAGCCAAATGCCGCAAATGTAAATGCAATCCACTGAATTGATGTTTTCTAAGCTGTACTGACTCCACACACCTGCCTCGCCTCCAGCCTTTTATTCTACTGTTCTGTTTTAAATCATTCGGTTATGAAAAAGGTACAAATACGAACTATTTAAGGTATGTACCTTACTTTGTGTGTCCCTTAATGAATGAAAAACGTACCTGCACAGAACACTTTAATTCTAACAGTGCAGGGGAAACAGTGATTTGACCAGGGGCACCCAAACTTTTGCAGACAACTACACATCATCCCTTGCGTTTAGACTGTTCAACTGAATTTACACTACGATAAGCTCAGGAAGGCATATAACACTTGGTCCTCAGATAAACATTTGTCATAAATCACTTTTATTTGATTTGAAACTGAACATCTGCCTTCATCAAACTTACTTTTTCTTACTCGGTTACTCTTCTGACTGCTTCCCAGTACATCTATTTTCAGTTTCTATAGGATTTTCAATTCTGAGCTCAAGAATGAATTTAATCTGGGATATTTTACGCCATATAGATGTACTGATGCTGCAAGGCTCTAATTATGGACCACACTCAATCTGAACTTTTTCACTACTAAACTGGCTACACCAGCCCTAACTATAACTATGTAACACCAAAAGGCACAACCCCTGGAATTTACAAGCTACTTCCAAAAACATAGCACAGTCATCTGTGCATATGTGCGTGCACAGCATAAGCCGCCCCCACAATACTGATAAGATGCACCCAGATGCCTAGTTTTGATAATTAACAGTGGCTTCCACAAAAGACGGCAAACAAGAGACTCTTGAAAGAGGCGGTTAGGTGCACTGAAAATTAAAAGCTTTTCATCTGAACTTTTTGATACTCTATGGAAACTGTTACACCCTTTCGCTTTAATGACTCACTTCCTACAAGTATGAAAATAAGCGTTCAAATCACCAGCGAATCAAAGCTTTACCAGAGCACCACTGCAGGCCAACAAGCTAGAAACACCTTGGTTCAGTTTGAGAAAACAGCAGCAACACTAGACCTTGGGGACATGGGTCAAACAGTGCTGTAATAAGGTCTACTACATGGACAGACCGTCAACAGAAGTCAACAGGACCCGAAAGGGCAAGACACATATCTTTGCTACATACAAAGCACTTCTGATGCCACATTTAGGACAAAAGCATTAAAAATGCAGGTGGGTCCTTTTACAGAAACGTCCATTTTTGTGTCCGTTTGCGTTTACAGATATATTACACTTAAAAAAACATGTTAGGGTTACAAGGTATTTAGATTTTTAAATAAAACAATACGTTATTTTAACAATCACACCTCCTTGATCCATCAATTTAGCAATATTGGTTTTCAAATCAATCATGTTGAATTCCAAGCACCCCGGAAGAGCTCGTCCTCACAGTCGTGTGTGAAGGCTGAGGCCGCGTTTTGAAGAAAATGTTTTTTTTTCTGCACTTTTAACTAAAATAATCTCTACATGACTATGAAATATATGATTTACACTACAAAGAAAACAAATGCCAAATAAATCTTATAAAATATATTAAGAAAGTTGTGGTCCCCAGGAGTCGTGGCACTGGCGTTACTGCAGACCAAAATCTTATTTTGAAATAAAAGTCACGCTGATGACGTCACTCGAGTTCCTTTTACCTGTTTTCTGAGGATCTATGAAGAAAAGCGCACGGTGAGTCCACCGTGTCTTTCAGTTATCAGAGATTTTCTCATTCAGCTCATGATTTCATGTGAACCTTTCAGCTGACGTCACTGGTGTGACCGACTCTATTCTCAGGTAATTGTGAAAAAAAATAGAATACAAATGGATTAAATTGCATATTTTAGTGGATATTTAATGATTGATAACATTTGATGCTCTGTAGCCGGTTTGTAAAATGCATTTTTCATTTAAAATGTCTCTGGTGTTCCCTTTCTTACGTGTAACGCCAATGACGATCGGTAACACCAGTGACCGTGGATAGATAGGAAAGTGGAGGTTTCTGTAGAATGACCCAGGTAAATTTCTCTTATATATAAGACCTGCTGTGCCAAAGACTGATCCCACATGAGAAAGTAGTACATCTAAATGGCTTATGACAGCAAAGATATTAACCATGATATATAACATGACATAAACTTCAAGCCAGCTTGCTGTTCAATATTCCTATATTTCACTCAGTTGCTATTGAACAACACTGAATTACATGGCAGTCTGCATTACATGGCAGTCAGTCACTGGAGACTATTCCTATATTTCAGTCAGTCACTGTTGAATATTCCTAGATTTCAGTCAGTCACTGTTGAATATTCCAAGATTTCAGTCAGTCACTAGTGAATATTCCTAGATTTCAGTCAGTCACTGTTGAATATTCCTATATTTCAGTCAGTCACTGTTGAACATTCCTATATTTCAGTCAGTCACTGTTGAACATTCCTAGATTTCAGTCAGTCACTTTTGACTATTCCTAGATTTCAGTCAGTCACTGTTGAATATTCCTAGATTTTACTCAGTCACTGTTGAATATTCCTAGATTTTACTCAGTCACTGTTGAATATTCCTATATTTCAGTCATTCACTGTTGTACATTCCTAGATTTCAGTCAGTCACTGTTGAACATTCCTAGATTTCAGTCAGTCACTGTTGAACATTCCTAGATTCCAGTCATTCACTGTTGAATATTCCTAGATTTTACTCAGTCGCTGTTGAATATTCCTAGATTTCAGTCAGTCACTGTTGAATATTCCTACATTTCAGTCAGTCAAGTATAAGCTTAAGTAGCCACATGGGAAGATGTGCACATGCGATTCCTCACACTAGTCCGATCATGTTCACACAGGAGGGAAGAAAGGAAGAAGGGAAGGAGGGAAGGAGGGAAGGAGGGAAGGAGGGAAGACAGAAGATCATTACATTTCTGTAAATGTCCTAAACGTGGAAGAAAGCGCGCGCCCTGTGCGCTGCCACGCGCGAACGCCTTCGGAGCACGCGACTCTCCCTGGCCCCGCCCCCTTCCTCCTCCTCCCCCCAAACTCGGCGAGTACGCGCGCGCACGATTCATTCACCCGAAAGGTCTCGCGCGTGCATCGCGAACGCGCTTTTACTACACCGGAGCCGGAGGGAGAGAGAGAGAGAGAGAGAGAGAGAGAGAGAGAGAGAGAGAGAGGAAGAGAGAGAGACAGAATTACGGAACGCAGACGTTCATAACACTGACAGAAAATGTCACGAGAGAAAAAAAACAAAAATAAAACCTGTTTTTTTTTTCCGCCACTTCCTAGAGGTTTGACTTGAACACCCCCGCCCCCCGTCTCCCCCCCGCACCCCCCCTCTCCCCACAACAGTCTAATCTGTACATTAGCGTGAGAAATCGGGAGGGGAGGGGGGACCGAAACCCCCCAAGTCCCCTCGCTGAACAGGATGTGTCTGAATGACAACCACGGCATCCGAAACAGCACGCGCTACTTCAAGCGACCCCCCCTCCCCCAAACACACACACACCCACCCCAACATCGAGAAAACCGCGTTCGCTGGTGTGCAGACTCGCCTCACTCTTTCTTTCTTTCTGTCTTTCTTTCTTTCCTATCTGAAACGCTGGCCCTGGACGGACCCCCTGCTGTACCCGCGACACGCCGGCTGCCTGCGCTCCTCCTTCCGCGCTCTTCCTGTAGGAGCTCAGAAAACACGGCAGCCCGGTTCCTCTCCCGGGCCACATATCCCGGTCTGCGAAACCCCAAATAAGCGCTAACACACACACGAGGAGGGGGGGGGGGGGTTTCAGTGATAGTAGACCCCTCTCTCTCTCTCTCTCTCTCTCTCTCTCCCTCTCTCTCTCTCTCTCAGTTTGGCGGAATAAGCCCACTAGTTTACTCGTCCTCGCTCGCCTTCCCTCCACAAATGAAGCGGCTGGGTTTCGGACGAACCCGCGGCGCCTCGGCTCTCGAGTCCGGAGCGGGGGGCTCGCTGAGGACGAGCCGTTCTCGAGGCATCACGAACCTTTTCTCGACACGGGAAAACCCACCCGCCACGGGCAGAACCGAAAGGTTTCTGCTTGTTTTCCTTTCTCAAACCGCTGCCGATGGCCATACTTACAATTTTGGCATGAAAATGGTCCGGAGGCCGATAGCCGTTCCGTTTTCTGAAGCACATCCGTTTGTTTGTTTGCTGTTTTTTTGCGTAGATAAATACGGTCTCTCTCTCTCTCTCTCTCTCTCTCTCTCTCTCTCTCTCTCTCGCTTTTTTTCCCTTCCAATGTTCCCAGCTTCAGAATCGACACCCTTACGGAGGCAGGCTGAGGACGGACTGCGCATGCGCCAACTTAGACACTTCTACTCGGGCGATTGACGAAGTACTTCCTCGGTAATTGTCATTTCCAGCGGAGCGCCTCTCCGCAGAGAGGGGCTCACCCAGCCCACCTTCACTTAGGCGAATCTTTCTTAGCACTGAGTCCCGAAGGAACCACTTGGCGGTTCTTCTCTGAAGCGATACGCCCAAGCATGTCAGCCGCGGATGAGCTGAGGGGCTGTTAAACCGGCTGGTACTGTACCAGCCCAGCTCTGTCGCCACAAGCAGACCTAGAAGCCCCACAACACCCAGAGTCCCTCATGAAATGAGCACAGCGGGCCCAGCGCTTCCACGCGCCAGCCCAGCTCGTTCGAGGCGAGATGACACCGTCTCTCATGCCGTGTAAGGTCATTTAACAGTAGTGCTGGCGTTTGCTTTGCAGGGCGTTTGACAAACTCAGTGAGGTGAGTTTCACGTCTGGGCATAAATCCCCACCTCCACCAGCAAGAGGCGCCAAACACCAAGAATAACAAAAGAGCACAATGATGCTGTGAAATGCATCCATCCATCCATCCATCCATCCATTTCTTCTCCCTCAGGGTCACTGGGGGGTGCTGGAGCCTATCCCAGCAGTCATCGGGCGGAAGGCAGGATACACCCTGGACAGGTCGCCAGTCCATCGCAGGGCAGACAGACAGACACAGACAGTCACTCACACACAGGGGCAATTTAGCATGTCCAATCGGCCTGACTGCATGTCTTTGGACTGTGGGAGGACACCGGAGAACCCGGAGGAAACCCACACAGACACGGGGAGAACATGCAAACTCCACGCAGAGAGGACCCCAGTCACCCGGCCGGGGAATCGAACCCAGGCCCTCCTCGCTGTGAGGCGACAGCGCTCTGTGAAATGCATTTAAAGGTAAAAAGATTAGTCGATGTGAAACAGCCTCTCTCCATATGCCTTGACAAACCAATAAATAAATACATACATAAATACATAAATAAATAAACAAAAACACCCAACATCAGACTAAGCCGTCGCCTTCCTCTGCCTGGTTTCCTAAAGGCCTAATTCCTTCTCCAGTTTGCTCAGGTGGCTTAGATGCTGTGCAAATCGACCAGGATTCGGTTTATGATCTGAAAGCCAGCGGGAGATAATTATTCACCCCTATAGCGCGCACAGAACTGAGAGACTGGTGAAACTGCCACTTGGTGTCAGTAAAGCTCTCTGCTTCAGTGTTTGGGGTGGGCAAAAAAAAAACCCTGGCAGTGCAACACAGTCAATTACGGCCTGATTTATGGAAGATGCATCAGATGAGGAGCTGATGTTTGAAGGTATCATCACTTTCGGTTAGATTTGTAGTTAAAAGGCAATACACGATTTGGCTGAAAGTTTGCAATTTTGCTTGCTAATGTGGGCGAACATGTAAAGGAGGTGAAGTTTGCTGCACAGAGCAGTTTCACCATCAGTATTCAGTCTTTAAATGCAGACCGGAGAAATCAATTCCTGTGTATATATAAGCCTCTCTGCGTTTTATCACTGAAGGACATGCATTTCTTCAAAAAAACACTTGGTTTTGAAAACCTGTATTGTAACCCATCATTTCGAATGACTCCTGATGTGTTTATATTAAATCTTTATTATGTATCATGAAATTTTTTTTTTCCAGTTTTTGATATAATTTGAAAAAGCCTGTTGTTCTTTACATTGTGTGCTAATTTCATGATGAGTAGACCAAAAGAAACGGCCCAAAACGACTTGGGAAAACGTCTGGTTCCATTGACTTACATTAAAAGTACAGTATGTTTTTTCCTTCTCCTGTAAAGTTACTATTTTGGAGATACGAGGTTTTGATCCCACAGCAGAGATATGCGCATCATTGCCTTTTGCATGAGAAGCCGTGCAGTGGTTAAGATGAAACTAATGTACCCGAATGCCTGTTTGTGCTATGTACAATGTGTTAGCTACCCTCTACCATCCATCCAAGAAAAGGGACCACCACTGGACCACCACTGAGCAGGTTTTATTTAGAACCCAGAGACTGGGCTAAGCTAGAAGACTAATAACACAAACTGTGCATGGAAAAAGATGAGCTGTAGCCTCCCACTGTTTACCTACAAGGTGTTTCCAATAAAGATGTGCCTGATACAATCATACCAGTTAAAAACAAAACACTAACATGCTGATGCTGAGAATGTTCCACCACTCAAATAATGAAATAACTGGTCAGTGGGGGTCCCATTCTATTGGCAGAGGGGATAGAGGGCAACTAGCAAATTGTGTAGCAAACAAAGGCCTGCAGTCGGTAATTGTAACCCACAGTGCACCTATATGGTAGGTATATCTGATAAAACAGACAAAAAGGGGGTAAACACAAGGGAAGTGGACCTATTAGCAACTCACTGCATATGGAAAAAAATAATAAAATACAATTGGATAGCATCTTAATGATTGGTACAAACCCATTTCCAAAAACGTTGGGATGCTGTGCAAAATGTAAATAAAAACAAAATGCAATGATGTGCAAATAATTTAAGGCCTATATTTCCTTGATATTAGTACAAAGGCAACATTTCAAATGTTGAAACTGAGAAATTTTATAGTTTTTTTGAAAAATATTTGAATTTGATGCCAACAACATGTTCCCAAAAAGATGGGACAGGGTTGGGGTGGCAAAAAAGGGCTAGTAAAGTTGAATAATGCAAAAAAAAAAAAAAACACCTGGTGGTTGATTGACAACAGGTCAGTAACATAACTGGGTACAAAAAGAGCATCTCAGAGAAGCTGAGTCTTTCAGAAGTAGAGACGAGGAGGGGTTCACCATTCTGTGACAGACTGCACGATTGAATAGTGCAATAATTCGAGAATAACATTTCTCAATGTAAAACAGCAAAGAATCTATCTGGAGAACTCTCTGTCTGTGAGGGTCAAGACCAAAAAACAGTATTTGCTGGCCATAATCTTTGGGCCCTCAGATGGCACGGCATTAAAAACAGACATGATTCTGTAGTGGAAACCACTGCTTGGGCTCAGAAACACTTCTGAAATGCACTGTCTGTGTCTTCACTGCATCCATAAATGCAAGGTAAAACTCCAAAGCGCAAACATTTACGGCATTTGGCTGACGCTCTTATCCAGAGCGACTTAGAGTTTGATCATTTTACACAAGTAGGCGAAGGTGGTGTTAGGAGTCTTGCCCAAGGACTCTTATTGGTGTAGTGTAGGGTGCTTACCCAGGTGGGGATTGAACCCCAATCTACAGCATAGAAGGCAGAGGTTTTACCCACTACACTACACCAACCGCAAAGAAGAAGCTACATAAACAGGATCCAGGAATGCTGCCACCTTCTCTGGGCTGGAGCTCATTTAAAATGGGGAAGTGGAAAACTGTCCTGTGGTCCAAATCAACATCTGAAATTTTTTGTGGAAATTATAGACACTGTGTCCTCCGGGCACCACTCAGCTTGTTATCAGTGCACAGCTCAAAAGCCAGTATTCATGATGGTTTATAGGGGGGCATTAGTGCACATAGTATGAGTGACATGCATGTCTGTGAAAGCACCATTAATGCTGAAATGATATATACATGTTTTGGCAACATGTGCTGCCATCCAGATGACGTCTTTTTCAGGGAAGGCCTTGATTATTTCAGCAAGAAAGTGTCAAACCACATTCTGCATGTATTACCACAGCATGGCTCTGTATTAAAAGAGTCCAGGGGCTAAACTGACCTGCCTACAGTCCAGACCTGTCACCATTGATAACATTTGGCATGTTATGAAATGAAAAATACAACAAAGTAGACTCTGAACTGCTGAGCAGCTGAAATCCTATGTTAAGTGCTCCTCAGTTCCCAAACGCTTACAGGGTGTTGTTAATAGAACAGGTGATGAAAAGCAGAGGTAAACAAGCACCCGTCCCAACTTTTTTGGAACATGTTGTTGGCATCAAATTCAGAATGGGCATATATTTTTCAAAGTAACAAAATTTCTGTTTAAACATTTGATATGTTGTCTTACATGATTTGCATATCATTGCATCCTGTTTTTAGCCTCCCAACTTTTTTGGAGAAAAAAAGGGTTGTATGTACCATTTTAGGCTGCTAGACAGTTAGGACTCTATGCAGTGGTTTTGTATTACTGAGTGATTGTTCAGTCATTTTCACTGTAAAAACATTTACTGCTACTGCTTCAACTTTAAAAATTAAGTAAACTTATTTTTAAAGGCCGGGAAGTCGTTTCTGACTCTGGTGACCATATGGATAGTGTTTCTCCAGGATATCCTGCCATCTGTTTGGGTCTTTAGGCCTCTGAATGGCTGGTTTATGATTCTTCTGACTGTATCTGTCCATGTCTGGTCGATCTTTTCTTCTTCTACCTTCACATCTTTTAAACAAGTTTTTTTTTTCCCCAACAAAATGGTTCTTCTCAGAATCTGATCCAAAATAGGATAGATTCAGTTTGGTTATCTGACTTTGAGTGATAAGTGAGGCGTGATTTGTCCGAGGATCCATTTGTTTTCTTTGCTCTCCAAGGAACTTTGAAAAGGCATCTATGTTTTTCCGCTTGTTTGTTGTACTGTACTATGATCAGCTGCAGTTATATTTTTTAAGATGCATTAACTCCATATATCCCATCTTGACACCAAACGTGGGCTGGAGGTTAGATCCCCAGAGCTGACAGCACGTGACTGAGCTGTCCTTGAGCAAGACACCTAACCCCCAACTGCTCCCCGGGCGCTGTGGATTGGGCTGCCCACTGCCCCGGGCAAGTGTGCTCACTGCCCCCTAGTGTGTATGTGGTCTTTCACTTCACGGATGGGTTAAATGCGGAGGTGAAATTTCCCTGTTGTGGGACTAATAAGGGTCATTTAATCTTAAACTCTATTTTATTTTCTACTATTAAAAAGTGCAGCGAGGTAAGGGATTTAAAAAGGTAGGAATGTACAGCTTTCCCTTGGGAAAATGAAGGTAGTGTACCTTTAAAACTTAAAATTTAAGGTACATAACTAAACCATGAAGGCCAGTCTATGCCTTTATTGAATTCATATCAGTGCATAATTCAATTACAGTCAGTTATGAGGAAGCAGAGACTGGCTTATTTAAATATTCTGATTTTTATGCAACAGAATGATCAACAATGTAGAGTCTATAGAGATACAGTCACATCTTCATTTTTGTCATTTTCAGTTTCTGACACAATTTGAAAATGCCTAAAATTACTTGGAAAAACGTCCAGTTACATTCAAAGTAAAGTGTGGTTTTTTTTTCCTTCTCCTTTAAAACGACCATTTTGGAGGTACGCGGTTTTGCTCCGACAACAGCGATGTCTTTTAAAAGCCGTCATTTCAGTGAGGACCATGCTTATTTCAGCATGACAATACCAAGAAACGTTCTGCATGTGTTGCAACAGCATGGTTGCGCAATCAGAGAATGCGGGTGTTAGACTGGTCTGCTTGTCTTCTGTTAGAAACGTGGCACATTATGCAGTGCAAAATATTCCATCAGCCCCCAGTCGCACAGGTGAAGACTTTAAAAAGACCGGCAAACATTCTCTTTCCACAACTGGATCATTCGGTGTCCTCAGTCCCCAAGCAATTCTTAACCCTTGTGTGGTGTCGGGGTCTGTGGGACCCATTTTCAATGTTTACCAAAAGAAAAAATGATGAGAATTATTGTTTTTTTCCACCTCGGATTCTTGGCCTTTGCTCATTTTCTGTGAAGAATATATAGAATGAACCATTTTCACTCATTTATATTACACATATATTACACATGTGAACCGAAGGGGGGGGGGGGGGGGGGGGGGGTGTGTGGAGTGAGTGTGTGTGTGTGTGTGTGTGTGTGTGTGTGGCAAGAGTAAATATGTACTTAAAACAGGTTAAAACATCTTGTTTTTGTACCGCTTTGAACTGAATACAGGTGTTTTCTGTGTTTACTGGCACTTCACATTCTGTCCTAACCTTTCTGAAATTGGGTTTTTGTGTGGAACCGATTTACATTTGATTCAAGCCATTTCAATGACAGGTTAATGATTTTTATTCGATCACGTGTAAGTAATGAAGGTTTTCCATGTAATAACCTTTGGGGGTGGACACACAAAGGAGCTTGAGGAACATTTTTAGAGTGCTGCTCTGCCTCCATTTATCCTCTGATTATGGTAAGGCCCCTTTCATCCTCCAGAATCTCCTCCACCCTCCGCCTCTGTACAGCAACAGACAGAAGAAGATGAGGATGAGAAAAGCACTGCAAATGAAAAAAAAAAGAAAAGCAAAACAGTGGAGAGATAAATGCCTGTGGCATGTGACTCCTACTGATTTCTTATATAGCAATCAGGCATAACATCATGACCACCTCCTTGTTTCTACACTCATTGTCCATTTTATCAGCTCCACTTACTGCATAGCTGCACTCTGTAGTTCTACAGTTACAGACTGTAGTCCATCTGTTTCTCTGATACTCTGTTACCCTGTTCTTCAGTGGTCAGGACCCCCAGGGACCCTCACAGAGCAGGTACCATTTGGGTGGTGGATCATTCTCAGCACTGCGGTAACACTGACGTGGTGGTGGTGTGTTAGTGTGTGTTGCGCTGGTCTGAGTGGATCTGAAGAACATGGTAAAAGGGGGTAACAAAGTATCAGAGAAACAGATGGACTACAGTCTGTAACTGTAGAACTACAAAGTCCACCTATACAGTAAGTGGAGCTGATCAAATGGACAAGGAGGTGGTCATTAGTTTATGCCTGATCGGTGTATCTCCCAAATAATGTAACATACTTTTAATAAAGGTGGCAAAAGGAGTTCTTTGGTGCGATGCCATGGATGAGCCAGTGAGGGTTCCAATCAATCTCTATAATCTTTATAATCTTCAAAACAAAGCCATGATTCAGTCAACATCTGTCTTGTGCCGACTCTTCGACTGTTCTCTCCAGCATCGTGCTAAACTCAGTGTAGAAGGGGCTCTGGAACAAAATCTAGATGCCTATTGATCGGCGGATCGAGCAACCGGTCACCGTTCAGTGCCTGAAGTGTTTACTTCTCGTGGCCTCTCCACGCTAACAGGCCTTTTTGCTTGATGCACTTCTGTCAAGGATGTGGTAATGTGTGCTTTGCAAGCCACTTGCAGCCCCTTCGAGAAATCTCCCTGTTTTGTGAGAGGATCTCTAGACCTTCCAATGCAGCCTCTAATGTTTTCCACAATACTGATAACATTACAGAAAAAACTGGCCCACAACTCATCTGGATGAGTTTTCCAAGGGTCTTGTGCCAATGGCAATAGTAGTAGTAATAGTAACTGGCTAAGCTAAGCGGCTGCAGACACCACGGCCACAGCCAGTAAAGTTTGTGTGACGTTCTTTCTTACAATGATAGTTTTGAGGGCAAATTAAATATGAGAATAGCCTAAAATCACAAAATTACTACAAAGTGCAGCTATACAGTAAGTGGAGCTGAGAAAATGGACAATGGGTGTAAAAACAAGGAGGTGCTCATAATATTATGCCTGATTGGTTTATATCATGTATATAAAACTATTATTATAATAATAGTAACACCATTGTATTACTATTATGTAATAGCTTTATATACATTAGCACACCAAAAGCTGACATTTTACTATGACCAAAGTGGGCATGGCTGTTGTCAGAACAAAACATTGTATGTCCAACCAGTGGTTGATTAGTGTAGTGGTTAACACCTCTGCCTTCTACACTGTAGACTGGGGTTCAATCCACCACCAGGGCAAGCACCCTATACTATGCCAATAAGGGTCCTTGGGCAAGACTCCTAACACTGCCTTGGCCTACCTGTGTAAAAATGATCAAATTGTAAGTTGCTCTGGATAAGAGCGTCAGCCAAATGTAAAAACGGTAACTTTACAGGAGAAGGAAAAAACACACCTTACTCTTAATGTAAGTCAATGGAACCAGACGTTTTCCCCAAGTCATTTGGGCTGTTTCTTTTGGTCCGTTCATCATGAAATTTACAGACAATGTAAAAGGCGACAGGCACTTCCAAATTATGTCAAAAACTGAAAAACGACAAAAATGGAGATACAAGGTTTTGTTCCAACAGCAGCGATACGTTTGTGTCCCGACTACTCTGCAGGCAGATTCAAATGAGTTAAAGGATTACATCTCTGAAAGTATTGCTGGTGATGTGAGGAAAGAGTCTTCACACAATTTAACAAAGACTCTTTTGTCATATCTTTACATTACAGCTCAGACATGGTAACTTTGTGAGATTAGTTCATAAAAGTGTGGAACTATTCATTTCCATTGGTCTGTTCCACATGACATGTTCACACCATGTAAAGGGCAGCTGCCGTTTTCAAATACATCATTAAGGTACAAGGATATTTGATATAACGCTGAAGACACACAGGGCTAAATCTATGGTCCTCGATGGTCCTCTAGATTGCTCCAGTTCGTGTGACTGATCTCCTCTTCCAGCAACATGAAAGGAACATTTACACAAAGTACCAGCAACACATCTAGCGAGTAGGTCATAATGATATTCCCCGCGGACGTGTCACTCTGACGATATCCTCATCATTACTGTGGCCCAAGGTCTCTCGCAGACTGAGAAGAAAGGAAAGCAGCCAAGATTATTCAGGGCCTTGCTCGCCTTCAGATCCTTCCCTCCAGGCCCACGATAGAGTCCCTTTGCCAAATGGAACAAAATAAATTTCCGTTTGCGGATAATAAACAGTCTATGATCTACTGAAATGTTTTTTTAATATTCTGGGATCATCCTTTGGCAGCTTTACCTCTTAACTCAAGATATACTTCAGCCTTAGTTGAGTTTAATGTGGCTGTAAAGGCTTTAAAATGGATCTAACAAGATCCCGGCTGGGAGAATAACACAATCACCGCTCAGTTCCCACAGTCTGTGAGGCCCGGTTGATGCAAACTCATTCACACAACTTATTACATGATATATGAACCCACATGTAAAAGCAGTAATGGTCCATTGTATCACAGTCACCCGACAGCTAGTAGAGGTGTGCCGTGTGAGTGATGCCGCTGGAAAAGGAGATTTTAGAAAACTTGTTCTTTGGTGACTCACACTGTACATTTTAATCGCCCTTCCTTTTCGGCCAATGTCTGCAATTTAGGGACTTACACTGTATGAAAACATGTCTGACTGACGTGACGCGACATGGGTGCTCCAACTGTGTGTGAAACGCGCCACTGCAGTCAGCTCTGTCTACGATAAAGGTGTTTTATTCAAAAAACAACACCTCGTACGTCCTGATGGAAACACGGCCTGTCTCTCAAATGGCTCCCTGCTCCCTACATAGTGCACCACATTAAAAAAGTGCATCACATGTCAAACAAATAGGTTCTGCGCCCAGACCCATACTGGACAAACAGTGCACTATTATGGTGTAAAGGCCAGACTCAGTCATTGACAAACTGCTTCACCAGCTTTGCTTACTTGTGCCATGCTGTGCACTGAAGCTGAAGAGCAGGCGGTGTACACAACAGCTTTATGAAGACAAAAAACATGGCCAGATGCAGCAAGTCGGCATACCCGGACGCTGGTGCCGCAAACGTGGACGCGTAGGAGCGGTGGCTGCGACTGTGTGTGGTTTTGGGTGTGATTTTGAGAAAATCGGTTCAGACCGAAATCTTCAGACACGTCAGGAATCCATCCAATCGTCCGGCGGCTCAATCCGAGCTCGTTTGGGCATCGTTTCCCCTCTCACACTGCACGGCAAACGACAGCTGACGAAGCAGAAATTTGGCGTGAAACTCATTTGGCTTTTTAACCCCTTAAACCTTAAAGGTCACTTTCACTTCTTACTCTCACTTACAAATTACTTTCATAGCAATATATAAATGAAAGTGACTGAATATCCTACATTTTACACGCACTTTCTTCTTTCCATAAAGTTCCGTTATGGTTTTAGCTAGTAAAATCCATCCATCCATCCATTTTCTAAGCCGCTTCTCCGTCAGGGTCGCGGGGGGGTGCTGGAGCCTATCCTAGCAGTCTTTGGGCGGAAGCTAGTAAAATACTCATATTTATTTTTCCATTTCATTGTGAACTGGCAGGGCTAAACTGCTGTAGGCAGAATAGACATTTGCAACAATGGCTTGTCCACCTCAATGTCACTACAGTGACCTCTCCAAACGCTGGCAGTACAGTCCAGCGCGCTGTGGTATTTAGCCACAGCAGAACCGCACTCAGCAGAGAGGAACTCAGTAACTCAGCTCTCCCAACACTGATTTTTGATCAATACTGATTATCATGAATCACAAGTTTATAAATTAAGTTGACGCAAGGGAAGATAGGCTGGGGAGAACGGCAACACACAGGCGGTGAGGAGGCATGACCAATAAGTAAATATATGGGACTAAGAACCAAGAGCAATGATGTGAGTTTTAATTAAGAAAGCTGCACTGACCAAACATTAATCAAGTGATGCTGAAAGTCTAAACTAAATTGCAATAAGTTTATTCATTTGATTTATGCTGTTTATCACTTTTAGCCACACTAAATTTTCAAGTCTTTAAAAACAACCCATTATTGGCCTGTTTGTAGTTGCATGTAAAGTCAATTTAAACAAAAATACTGAATATATTACATTTAAATAAACTTACCTCAACTCAAAATATGCTGGAAAAAAAATCCTATCTCAACAATACATTTTTGAGTGAATCTGATTTTTTCAGATTAAGGCATTTCAAATTTCTTTAGTATTTAAGTGGTGTTAACTTATTTCTTTCATTAAGATGTGCAGCGACTTTTACAGCGGAATTCAATAGAAATCAGTTCTGACTCAAAACCTTAAGGTAACCTGAACACTAAGTTTTTAAGTTAAAACCCCGCCGAGGACATTGGGGAGAAGGAACGAGAGCTCGTTGCCCCGCCTCCTCATCAACACCACCGCTCTGCCGCTTGTCCGCCCGGATCAAATGTGAGGCCAATTAAAGTAGCCTCACTGAGGGACCGGAGGCAGCGCTTTGCGCTCCATCCCCCACTCATCCGTGGTTCTCTCCCCACCTCTCTCACCGGGCTTCGTCCTCGCTCAGAGTTTAGGCCCTGACTCCCTGCCAGCTCTTGTGGCCATCATCGGGCCCGGGGGACAGGCTCATGCAATAGTCTGCAATGTCTGTAATTCTGTAGAAGTCTGCAAAAAGCTGCATTATGTAAGATTCGGGGATTTGGAGACCTCTCTGGTGAAAATGTGTAATTGCATGTAATGTACGGAAGAACACCTGTAACATCTGTTGTACTTCATAGCCCTTCCCCAGCAGATGAATCTAACGTTTGCCAACACGTTGAAAGGGTATTCAGAACTCAGTCAAAACTTGGCGAAGGACGTGTCTTCTGAGGACATAAGTGAATTTTCCTACTATTGTCGCGGTATTAGTATAACGTTGATTTTGCATTAAGACCTAAACACGTCGGTGCACGTGTTGTTAATACATAAAGACGTATGAAATGGTCTGAAAAACTTACACAAAACCCAAATTAACGCCTCTTATTATTATCAGGCTTTACGGAGAGACTCCACACACCATAATCTAGCGTTTAGTTCTGCTTCTTTCTCTTTTAACAAAAAAAAAAAACTTACATAGTGCAGCATCGTTTTAAACATCTCAACCTGTAAAGAGCACTAGAATGAATAGAGTCTACCTGTAGCTGGTCCAGGCTGTCTGTACTGTTCATCTTCCTCTCCTGTGCCGACAGTAGCAGTTCTAGGCGCACAGCGCTCTGTGCACTGGGCTGACATGAAATCATTAAGTTAATTTCCTGTGCCTGGAGAGACACAGAAAAAAAAAAAAACCGAGCTGGGGTTTTAAGGCAAGTGGTAATTACTCGCTGTGGTATCTCTCCTGACACAGAAGAAGTCCTAAAGAAGGGATAACATCTTTTCAACACATTTTACAGCCCACAAAAGCTATGTGATCTAAAAAGCTATATTTGAACAGCATATTTAGGTATAAAATACTCTGCCCTCACGTTCTGGTACTGCAGCCTCATACGTCGAATCCTATTCCTCGCCTCATCGGCTTTTAACTGCCCAACGAGCACGTCCTGATGCAATTTTGAATCCAAGCCGTGCTGAGGATTTTTCTCGCTTGCCGTCCTCTCTTGAGCCAGTCGGGCACGAACCCGCTGCTTCGAAGCAGCCATCCACCCTTTCGCCTCCTTGGAGGGCTCGGCGTAGGCCAGGTGTCGAGCTCTCTGCTGAGGGCACATCCTTTTTAAGTCTGCGCCTGTGGCAGTCCTCCACTTCCGGTCAGTTTGCCCCGTCATCTTTCATTGCCAAGTCATTCAGCTGGGGATCCTGTGCTTCTGCTCTTTACAGGTCCTAGAACAAGTGAGTGTGATACACACTTACACACTGATACACACTGAAAGCCAAAACAGATGTGCAATATGTCAATGTGTGTGACATCTTAGCACTAAAGTGCTAAATGTAGAAAAATACACCGGTCAGGCGTAACATTATGACCACCTCCTTGTTTCTGCATTCATTGTCCACTTTATCAGCTCCTCTTACTGTATAGTTTCACTCTGTAGTTCTACAGTTACAGACTGTAGTCCATCTGTTTCTCTGATACTCTGTTACCCTGTTCTTCAGTGGTCAGGACCCCCATGGACCCTCACAGAGCAGGTAGTATTTGGGTGGTGATCATTCTCAGCACTGCAGTGACACTGACGTGGTGGTGGTGTGTTAGTGTGTGTTGCGCTGGTCTGAGTGGATCAGACACAGCAGCGCTGCTGGAGTTTTTAAACACCTCAGTGTCGCTGCTGGACTGAGAACCAAAAACATCCAGCCAACAGCGTCCTGTGACCACTGATGAAGAGGATGACCAACACAAACTGCACAGCAGCAGATGAGCTGTCGTCTCTGACTTTACGTCTACAAGGTGGACTGACGAGGTAGGAGTGTCTAATAGAGTGGACAGTGAGAGGACACTCGTGGGTCAGTACTCCAACAGCCCTGCTGTGCCTGATTCACTCGGACCAGCGCAACACACACTAACACACCACCACAATGACATCAGTGCTACTGCAGTGCTGAGAATCGTCCACCACCCAAATGGTACCTGCTCTGTGAGGGTCCGTGGGGGTCCTGACCACTGAAGAACAGGGTAACAGAGTATCAGAGAAACAGATGGACTACAGTCTGTAACTGTAGAACTACAGAGTCCAGCTATACAGTAAGTGGAGCTGATAAAGTGGACAGTGAGCGTAGAAACAAGGAGGTGGTCAGAAGTTGTGACTGGTCAGTGTATCTTACCTGTCGTTAACGAGCGGAAAAGACATCGAGGCTAACTAACTGACTGAACAGCTACCTCGGCTAAAAACGGTCACCTTTCAGGTTTTCACTGGACCGGGTTTTGTTGTGAAGCTCTCTCTCTCCAGCACCTGAAAGAGCTCAAAGTGGAAGGGAGTCTGGCGCGGCTCTTCTCCACGGCTGGACTGTTTACTAGCGTTGCCATGGTGACGAGGGTGACGCGCCGAGCCGCGCTGCGCGTTCACGGTGGACTGCTCGGCTTTTCTGACGGTCTGTAACTTTCAGTGTTTCTGCTCCAGAAAACCTCGACTTATCTATCTCACACCTGCCTCTGCTGTAAGGAAACCTCCTGTGTCCGGAACACGGGAAGTCTGGAACGTGTTAACGCACAAAAACAGTAACTCCTGCCTTTTAAATGTTCTCCTGGCTCGCCCAAGTGAGGCGGTTTAAAGAGGGCAGCTTTACTTTTCAAATGGCGCAACAGCACAATGAGAAGAGTTAGTGTCTTACAAGGGCTGGACTGAGGCACTGAGTCAGGCGGCGAGGGGTTTCAGAAGGTCTAGCCAGAGCCGGGTTATGAGGAGCCTGGCCTGGGGGCGGGACGTCAGGCATCTTATGGGCCAAATGTGTGCCAGATCAGGGCTATACCACACTGTTTCCTTACATGGGCCATATTTCACATGTTGTGGGCCAGATCTGGGCTAAAACTGGACCAGAGGAATTAACTTCAGCTTCACCTTATATGGGCCAGACGTCAGGCCAAATGTGAGCCAGATCAGGGCCATAACACATAATTCCCACCGATTCACTTTAGATGGGCTGTATGTTACATGTTCAGAGTCAGGTATTCACCGAAAGAGTACCAGAAGAAAATCACAAGCTTGTTCAGGGTGGGTACCAGCTCAGGACCTACAAAATGGATCACAGATCTATCTTATATGGACTAAGACAATTGATCACATTCCACCTTGAATAAGTCATATACCAAAACAAGTTAACAGTTCTGCATTACCAGCACACCACCCCTAACCCTCATCCTGCCGTAAGCCACATAACAACTAGTAACAGAGCAGTTATACATCGACAACGACTGCTTTTGCAATTCATTTCAATCTATGGAGCTGAAATGACATGCACATTTAAAATTTCAGAAGCTGAAATGTGCAATGTGAACTAAAAAATAATGTAACTTAGCTGAACTTTATTTTCCTGGATTCTTTGACTATTTCCAAGACATTTTATAAAATGTCGAATTTGCAGGCTGCATGGTAACAGTGTAGCTTAAGAAGTATAAGCACTCAGTGTTTAAATCTTATTTTTTCACATATTACACTTCATACACACAGTTTCAGACACAAACCAACAAAACATACGAACAAACAAACAAAAACAAGAAAAATCTGCATGTCAATGCAACAAACTGAGGAACAATTAAAGCATCCATCCAGTCTGCTCAAGTCGCTGCCTGGCACGGCGTCCTCCATCTCTGTCTCCAGCAAGACGGAGCCACCTTTCAATCCACTGCACTGATCCGTTGAAGTTGCAGTGAGGCGGTTTCTTCTTACTGCTTCTATAATGAGATGGGTGTAACAGGATATGACAGTATGCAACTCAAACAGCCACGTTGGTCAACAATTCTAATACTACAAAATTGATCACTAAGATACTCGGTTTCTTGAATAAAAAGCTGTCTGACACTGAATCTCAATACAACTGACAAATGACGCCATCGAGTCAATTAACACTTACGTCATATGACAAACGTGCCACCAGGCAAGCATGTTTACGTAGTATGAATTTGCTAAACTCAGAGATAAGAACTCTTTGCAGACATATGTACGTGCATTTTCCTGATTTTGCATGTGTTTCAACTGTAGTGAATGGACTGGAAGTGTATACAGTCCTGGTCCATTCACACTGTAGTGTGACCACACCCTAAAGCAGGGATGTTCTAGCTCATCCACAAAGGGCTGGGTGTGTTTGAAGGGTGGAAGTAAAAAATATTATTATCGTGAAAATGGGCCTGAGAAATAAAAATAGAGCCAATAGCAGTGCATGTGAAAAGCACTTCCAATACAAAGATCTAAGGTCTAAGGTCACCATATAGTGGGGCTGTACCAGGTAGTGGGGTATAAAGCCCACAAGCAACCAGCTGTGAATTAGTGGAACTGTGTTCTCTGGACTGATGGAGCTCTATCCAATGTCTATAGGACGAGTTGGAATGCTATAACTGATCATCTATCTATACCTGACCTCTCTAATGTGCTTGTTTCCGAATACAATCAAACCCTAATGTTCAAACATTTTGGGTAAAGTGTTTCCAGGTGAGCAGAGGCTGTTACTGCAGGAAAGGTGGACAAACGTCATTTTCACATTCTTCATTTCAGAAGAAACACTCTATCTACAAACTTAGTGGGTTGCATGTGGGCTGCATGTGGCCCAGAGTTTAAATGCCATGGCAAGCTTTAAATGTATTTGCTCACAACACATTTGCAGTTGCCATAACTGACCCCTAAATGCTCAGTCTGGCCCACAGTCTGTCTGCTCAGATCAAAGCCATTGTATAAATGGTATAAAAAGACCATTTGGTTTCCTCTGTGTGAGACCAGTAACCTGATAACAAAACTATGATCATCTTTCATCATGGCTCTGGGGATGGTAAGCAGTTCGAGGCAAGAGGATAAGAGGCCAAACTTGAGCGTAAACATTTCTTTTGCTCTGTTTATGAATAGATTTATGAACAGAAAAGCCCAGCTCATGACGTTTGGCCCACATCTGGCCCACACCACGTGAGCCGTAACCCGAGTTTAGCTCGGCTCATGATGTTCGGCCAATGTCTGGCCCACAAAACATGAGCCCTAACCCGAGTCTAGCCCGGCTCATGATGTTTGGCCCACATCTGGCCCACACAACCCGAGCCATAACCAGAGTCTAGCCCAGCTCATGATGTTTGGCCCACGTCTGGCCCACACAACATGAGCCCTAACCCGAGTCTAGCCTGGCTCATGATGTTTGGCCCACATCTGGCCCAAACAATATAAGGTCCTGATAAATAGCTAATGATAAGACTCAGATGCTGGGAATGCACAGTGGATTACATGACTGGAGCTTTGAAAAATAAGGCTATTGAAATAGAGAATGCTTCTTTCTTTCATACACAGATATCATGGTCAAATACATAATGAGGTGAATTATGAGTGGCTTCAGAAATGTCTTGATTTTTACTTGATGCTGATTCTGGTGACTGTTCTGTCCTGGTCTTGCTGCATTCGACATTGTTGATGTATGATTTCATGATGTACTGTTTGAAACACTGCATCGGGGTCAAGAGTTTGCCTCTTAATTGCTTTATCTCTTATATTAAACATTTTTTGCTAATGTTGGGAAACACTCCTCTTCGACAGTGGCCATGATATCTGGGGTTCCACAAGGGTCCATTTTAGGCCCTGTCCTTTTTTCGTTATACATGCTTCTTCTAGGCCAAATTATTTGCAAACAACATCTCATTTCACCGTTACGCAGATGATCTACAACCACATGTAACTTTGGAGCTTGGAAATCATTACTCCTTAGGAAGACTCAATGAGTACTATGTAGCCAAAAGTATTTACTCACCCATCCAAATAATTGAATTTAGGTGTTCCAATCACTTCCATGGCCACAGATGTATAAAACCAAGCATCTAGGCCTGCAGACTGCTTCTACAGACATTAGTGAAAGAATGGGTCGCTCTCAGGAGCTCAGTGAATTCCAGCGTGGTACCGTGATCGGACGCCACCTGTGCAGCAAGTCCAGTCGTGAAATATCCTCACTATTAAATACTCCACAGTCAACTGTCAGTGGTAGCGATTGGGAACGACAGCAACTCAGCTACGAAGTGGTCGGCCACGTAAAAGAGCGGGGTCAGCGGATGCTGAGGGGCATACTGCGCAGAGGTCATCAACTTTCCGCAGAGTCAATCGCTACAGACCTCCAAACTTCATGTTGCCTTCAGATCATCTCAAGAACAGTGTAGAGAGCTTCATGGAATGGGTTTCCATGGCCACAAATGGGCTTCTGGAAGAATGGTCAAAAATTCCCATAAACATTCCCAGAAGAGTTGAAGCTGTTATAGCTGCAAAGGGTGGGCCGACATCATATTAAACCCTATGGATTAAGAATGGGATGTCACTCAAGTTTACATGCGTGTACACTTTGGGTTCATTTTTGATACTGAATTAAAATTTGATAAGCAAATAAATGCAGTGGTCAAGGTCAGTTTCTTAGGACAGACTCCAGGTTAAAATCCTTTCTTAATGCTATAGATCTAGAAAAAGTCATCCATGCCTTTGTGACATCTAGACTGGATTTACTGTAATGCACTTTATTTTGGTGTTAATGAAGCATCTCTGGCTCGTTTACAACTAGTTCAAAATGCTGCAGCCAGAATGTTCACTGGTACGAAGACAAGAGAGCACAGCACTCCAGTTTTAGCCTCCTTACACTGGCTCCCAGTGCCTTACAGAATCCAATATAAAATGGCATTGATGGGTTTTAAAGCTTTGAGTGGTCAGCCACCTGCATATGTTGTGGACATGCTTTGTATGTATGCACCTTAGAGATCTTTAAGCTCTGCATCTCTATCACCTTTTAACAGTGTTTTCGTCTCAGACTAAAAGGGGCTCGGGCTTTTTTGCTGTCGCCGCACCAACACTTTGGAATGGCCTCCCAAGTGACATCAGACTCCATAAAACCAAGATTACGACACATTTTTATCGATTAGCATTCAGCAGCCATTGAACTGCAGGCTGAGGTCTGTACACTGTAGTCTGAATGTACGTGGTGTTCGGAAGGTGGGAATCCTTTCTGTGTTTTATCGTAAAGCACTTTGGGCTTTATAAATGAATAATACTCACTTACTTACTTAAAGATCCAATATTAATGCATAAACACAAAGGCCAGCAATCTATGACACTGGGTCTTGACAATAGTACATCACTCTTACATTGCTGAAACTTTTTCCAATTAAATTAGATTCAAAATGATCGAGTCTACACTTTACTGTTTAACAGTTCCCGCACTCTTGCCTAAAGGGGGTCTCAGTCTCTCTAGTGTGAAGTTCGGCATTATTTCCACTATTCCGTCCCATTATTCCAGGGTAATGAATTCTGCAGTGTTATGCAGACAGTGCAATCTTGAGCAAGACTGCTGGGCCATTTTGAAATCCTCATCCTCTGGTGTAATCCCGAGATAATATTCTGGTACATTAGGTCTGTAGGCACAGGGCTGTAGATAAAGTGTCTTGGCCTGAGTGAGAAAGTAATTATTTAATATATCATTGCTGTTGAAGTATCTTTGGTACGCCATTTGGTATATAGAACAGGCCTGCGGTGCAATCTCGTATTCAGTCCACTGGGAAACAGCAGCTGAGGGTCAACACATATGGCTGTAAGGCCAGCATTGATTTCTGCATCTCACCTGCTTCAGAGTGGAGGGCTTATTCTTTTAAAGCAGATAAAGTGCTTTGATTCCCACTGAATCGCCTTGAATGCATATGAGTTTGATGGTGGCTTCTGTTGCCTGTGAACAGCAACTGTTTAACTCAGTAGCTGAACATAATGACGACTTAATGGTGCAATCTTCGCTTCATTCACTAGAACTCATTCATCCAGTTTACTGAATGTAGATTAGGTCTAGCTTTGGACTAAACCTGTTGCCAGTGGTGACTCAGCAATAAAAAGGCAATAGGGTTGCTCTTAATCTGTGCCTGGGAAGGCAGCCCACTGACGCATGGCAGCTGCTCGGAAAGACCTGAAGAGACCTGAAGGGATTATAATGTGTGAAAGTATGGAATTATAGTGATGCATGTATGTTCAATGATTCATTTAGTTTCTTTTATTTGTGTTTTATTAGGTTGAGGTACTTGCAGTTTATCTCCTGATCAATGTTAAATGCGCTCTTTTTTCCTCACTCTTGAAATAGATGGTTCTTCTAGGGTTTAGTAAAGACAGTGGTTCTTGTTCTTCTTTCGGCTGCTCCCTTTAGGGGTTGCCACAGAGAATCATCTGCCTCCATCTTTCCCTATCCATTGCCTCCTCTACTTTCACACCAACCATCTCCATGTCCACCTTCACTACATCCATAAACCTTCTCTGAGGTCTACCTCTTCTCCTTCTACCCGGCAGCTCCATCTCCAACATCCTTTGACCAATATATCCACTTTTCCTCCTCATGTCCAAACCATCTCAACCTGGCCTCTCTGGCTTTATCTCCAAACTGTTCTATACAACACCAAAGTCAAGTCAAACTTGTAACAATAAAAGAACCATTTTGGTGCAAGATAGAACTCTTTTCATGAAGGTTCTATATACAACCATATACAACACATCCTCCCTCAATCTGAAGAACCGTTTTATGATGCAAAGAACCCTTTAATCATGCAAAAGGTTCCTTGGGTGTCCATGGTTCTGTTTAGTTTCTTCTGTGGACTTGCGGCAAATAATTCTGGTGCCTTTAATTTGAAAGGGTTTATGTCTTGATGCATGGCCACATTAACTATATAGGCTGTAAGTCCTTGCGAGTCTGGTTCTGAGTTAATGCTGATGAAATGACAGCATGTGGACCTAAACAACTGGTCTGAGTTTTTGGTCATGGGTACTGCTGATTGGTGCCATGTGTACTTTCCTTGCTTACTAAAGTCTGGGCTCCATCCACGTTGCCTTTAAAATTTTTCAGATTTTAAACACACCAATAGGGCCCCCAACCACCTGCAGCTCCAAGTGGCCACTAGCCTTATATCAAAAGGTTTTATTTGCTCATTTACAAGAGGCAGTGCAAAATCATCCACTGGGGACAAAACACAAATGTAGGCTGACTAAGGGGTCGTTCACATGGGGTCCTACTCAGCCCATCATTAGCAATGTTAGCAAGTGCCTTAAACAGCATAACTATCAGGCAAAGTCAATTAACCTTGTATTTCCAGACTGTAGAAGAGGTGGGAGACATGACAATATACACCGATCAGACATAACATTATGACCACCCCCTTGTTTCTACATTGACTGTCCACTTTATCAGCTCCACTTACTGTATAGCTGCAGTTTGTAGTTCTACAGTTACAGACTGTAGTCCATCTGTTTCTCTGATACTTTGTTTTACCCTGTTCTTCAGTGGCCGGGACCCACTCTGTCCACTGTGTTAGATACTCCTACCTCACCAGTGCAGCCCTTTCAGCCTTTGTTTTTTTTTTTGTCAGTGTGCTTTCGTTGTTATTTTGGTCCTTGTTTCCTTCCCTGGTCTTACCATCTTGTCATCTGTAGTTTCCCCATTGTCGGATTATTCAAGTGGATGTCAATGTGTTGATTGGATTACTGACAAAATTTTCTGCAGTTGTCAGATTATTAATCGCATGTAAATGTATTGATTGTGGACAGAGGCTTCGTGCCTGTTTAAGCTGGGGTGGGGGGGGTGCACCTCCAAAATTATTATTATGTTCAATTATTTTTATTATCTGTACTTATGGTTACTTTATGAGTCAAACATATTCTTCCAGTGGTGTCGGATCATACCGCAAAAAGCCAACCCCCCCCCCCCAACTTTCCCTGTGGTATTGCATTCTTTCAAAAGTTCCAGGATGAAAATATGAAAATTGGTCCTCAGCAGCAGGTACTGCTGGAGTGGTCAGTAGTGCCTCAATCCCTTTGTCAAAAGCGTCAAAAGCCATTCCCGGGGAGTCCAAGCCGCTCCCAGGCCAACTAGAAGATATAAGCCCTCCAGCGGGTCCTAGGAAAACCCAGGTGTCACCCGTAGGCCGTGCCTGGTACACCCCCACCAGGAGGCATCCAGGGGCATGCAGATCAGATGCCCGAACCACTTCAACTGGCTCCTCTTAATGCGGAGGAGTAGCGGCTCTACTCCGAGCTCCTTCCGGATCACTGAGCTACTCACCCTGTCAAATAGAGTGTAGCTGCCACCCTGCGAAGAGGTTCATTTCCGCTGTTTGTAATCGTGATCTCGTTCCCGTCACTTGTGAACAAGACCCCAAGATACTTATTTTCTTTATTATCTGCACCGAGCGCTCCCGCTGCAACTGAGACTTTCCACAGGACAGGTGATCCACTCTCTGGTTCCTCTTCATGAACGGACCAAAAACGGCCGGTCCTTTCAGATTTGGACTGTGGAGTATTTTCATGAATTGAATTGAATTGAAACTTCATTGAATCTCTTCTGCTTTGTTTGTTGCTTATTAAAATAGTTATTAATATTATTATTATTGTTAGTTTTACATAATCTATAATTTAACAACACAGGCAAGTAATATCACATTCTTATGAACAGTAATAGCCTGGCTAGAGGAAAAATACTAAAAAAGCAACACAAGCAAAACAAATACCAATAACACATATATAATAATAATAATAATAATAATAATAATAATAATAATAATGACAGCAACAAAAGCAACAATAGTAACAACAACAAAAACAACAACAAAACAACAACAACAACAACAACAATAATAATAATAATAATAATAATAATAATAATAATAATAATGACAGTAACAAAAGCAACAATAGTAACAACAACAAAAACAACAATAAAACAATAATAAAATAATAATAATAATAATAATAATAATAATAATAATAATAATAATAATAATAATGAAGCTTTCATAATTACCTTGAGAAAGAAGTTACTACATTTTTTAATTTAGGCTCTTGTTTTTACATTTTCTAAGGAGACCCCAGTTTACCCAGCACAAGAGTTATATAAGAGCTCAGATTTCATATTCAGTGTGTACTGCAAGCTCAGCCAATCAGAAGACGGTGACATCACAATGCATGTAGTGCCACGGCGATGATGATGTCACAATGACCGAAGACTATAAAAGCCAAAACTTGCACGTTTGATGCCATTTCAAGTTTGACGCTTGAGCTGTGCGACTTCACGAGCTTCGCTTGAATCAAACTATCAACAACAATGACTGAACGGAGGAAGAAGGAGAAGAAGAAGAAGGGTCAAGCGGTGGTCAGCCTGCTGCGCATGGTTCTCCTCCTGGGCTGCTGCAGAGGTGGTGCTTCAGAGCGTGAGGATGACTGCGATAAAACCCTGCATGACCGGAACCGAACGCAAACCCTTAAAATCAAGAAGAACCCCAAGAAATCGTTCTTCAGTGGAACTCTGGGATTGTTTCAGAAATCAGGAGCTGGAAAACATGGTAGGAATAACGACACAGGTGTGCAAACCCAGGTGTGGAAAGAGAATGGAGAGGACGTTACTGGCCCAAACAATGACACAGGTGTGCAAACTCTAGTTACTGGGCCCAGTTCCTCTCCACATTCTCACATGTCCTCTAATGGCCACGAGGGTTCATCCATAAGCTCTGTTGAGAACGGAACCGAAAGATGCAGGAAAGTAACTTTCATAGCTGACCTGCATCCGATTCCTGGACCATCCAACCACGATGACCTCCACAGCAGGGCCAGTTTGTTGGAATCACCTGGAAGCTGTGCGGCTAACCTGAAAAAGACACTGATACCCCGCTTCAGGGGTGGAAGAGAACAGAGCCAGGACAAAGCACAGAACCCAGCCGTCATTCCTGACCTGCACAAACTGAGACCTGGACCGTCCCACACCAGCACCACCACGCTTCCTACCAGGAAAGAATCCTCTGGCCGCAGGAAGCTGACCAATGACAGCGACAATGACGATCTTCCAACTCCATCAATTGGATATCTCCTCTTCTTCAGTTTTTTTGCAGTCCTTGTTTGTTCTGTTTACTTATTTAAGCTTTATCAGCTGTTTAAACTCCATGTCCAGTGAACCAGACACACCTGTGCAGGAAAACATCTCTACAGTACAGGTATGTACAACTTCTCCTTTGTAGAACACGAGTAGAATCAACACAGAGTCTTTATTTTAGCTTTACTGTAGTTTTAATAGGTGTTATTTCATGTGAAGGAGGAGAAGATGGGTTGAGTGCTCCTGAATCTGTTACATGAACCGGGACCTGGACCGTCCCACCTCAGATATCAGCACAAGAGCACCACCACGCTTCCTACAAAAGACAGAATCCTCTTAGAGCAAGAAGCTGACCAAAGGGCCTGAGCACTGGCAGGAGGAAGACCACCAACTGTCTCCCAGCTCCATGAAAAGAGCATCTCCTGTTCTTCAGTCTTTTTATTTTAGTCTTTTTCTCAGGTTATTCCACCCTTTCACACCTGACTCTAAAATAAAGAACACAGCTGTGCAATGAAAGACCTGTGATCACTTTTCTTAACTAATCTCACAAACTGCTCTCGTGAACTGTGTAGTACGGAAGTAATTTTGGACGCGGCCGGACTGTCCACTCTTATTTACAGTCTACGGTTTTAGGCCTAAGAACATCTCAGTAACGGACAGCCTCTGTGATCAACCCCCACATCACATCCGGTTCAACAGCAGATAGAGAGGCTGCTCACTCCTCCTGTGTTTGCTGTGTATCAGTAAGTAACTGTTAGAAATATGAACATATGACCGCTAATGTGTACATCGATTAAGGTGGTCTTTATTTTGTACTCTGTGTAGCGTTTACGGTTGACCACTGTGGTTAATGTGACCACTGATGTGTGCACTCGCTCACTACAGCACACCGGATACAGCACATCACGTCACAAATGCCTACAGAGCTGATAAATACTGAGCCCGTCTGGCGAGAATGCATGGCCACGACTTACTAAGGCATGGAAACGTGATAATTGTCAAGCTTAGACTGGTCTACACCTTTTTATGAAATATCCTTAAACAACCTGTATATTGGAACATGTGCGGAATACCTTCTTTGAGAGAGCCTGACACACCTTCTCTGCTTCGGTTAGCAAAGGAACACAAGTCCTATATTGTTTTAAACCAGAAGAGGTATCCATTACAAGGCTCAAACATCAGTGGTGTCTTCTGATGAGCTTCCCTGTGATGGAGTTCATTGCCTTCCGAATACATTTGTGCAAACCACCGTTCGATGTTGGGAAGTACAAAGGAGAACCCACCTGTTAAGAAGTTTTAAAGCACAAAGTTTTATTCACTTGTTGTTAATGGTAACATGTTGTGTTTGTGAATTGGACAAAAAAGACGTCTTTGTCACAAACACTTTAACTGCAAAGATAAAACATTTAATCTTCGGGAATTTTTGGGGTGTTCCGGCGATGTGGATTCAGAAATGATTACATTTATGGCATTTGGCAGACGCTCTTGTCCAGAGCAACTTACAGTCTGATCATTTTACAGAGGTAGGTGAAAGTAGTGTTAGGTGTCTTGCCCAAGGTCTCTGATTGGTATGGTGCAGGGTGCTTACTAGAGAACTGAACCCCCGTCTACAGCGTAGAATGCAGAGGTGTTACCCACTACACTACACCAACCACAGAAGATGTTATGGCACTAAGAACTAAGACGATCTGTTTAAATGCACTGGACCATGCTATGCTTTTCATGCTGTCATGATTGGCCCCTCTCATTCCTGTCCAAGTGTTCATGTTTTGGTTTAGCCCCCTCATTTCATGACTCCGTCACTGATTGTCTCCACCTGTTTTCCACCTATCCCTCGTTTTCCATGTGTATGTAAGCCCTGTGTTTGGCCCTGGTCTTTGCTGGTCTTTGTATTGGTCTTTGTTAGACCTGTTTGGTTGTTCGTGTTTCTCGTCATGTCTGTACCTGATTCTCTACGTGTTGGCTACATGACCCTGGACCGTTATGACCCTGACTTTGGATTTACCCTCAATAAAAGTCGCTTACCTCCGCATATGCGTCCGCTGCCTCGCTCCTCGTTACACATGCGTACTGTATAAAGGAGAGGGACTATGCCTTTTCTGTTATCTCCATAGATGACCTTACACATTACAGACTGTTGGCATGGCAACGATTAAATGACAATGATAATAAAGCACACATAGTACCGCATGGTTACTAGGTATACTCTATTAAAACTGATTATTGAACGCATTTATAATGTGTTATTGAAAGATTTGAAAAATAAAACTATGTAAGAGCAACTAACTATAGTTTGAGATTTTCTTACTCTAGTTGAACTGATTTTAAAACGAAAAACTAAATGTATATCTAGTGTGAATATGGAGGCACGTCCTGCACTCTGGTGTTTAGGAAATTAAACACTGGTTGGTGTTGAGTCGATCCTAAAATCTGACTGGCTGAGCGTCATTTAAAGCTGTTGTAAAATCCACAATATATACACACCTATAGCGCCTCATAACACCTAAACTGTGGAACAAAACCCCTGTGCTGTTAATGGAATAATCTTTGAGTCTCATGCTGCTCACATGGATCGCCAAATATATCGATGAAGTAAGAACCCATTTTTTGTTTAAACGGATCGGCTGGAAACTTATGATCTGGACTAGAACCAGGCTGGTCAGCGAGCCAACAGGCTGAAAGAGCCAACAGCCTAAACATCTCCATCGTTAATATCACAGGCTTGAATTAAAGTACGGGGAACAACAGTAAAAAAATCTAAAACATATCACTTGAATGAATTACGCACTTCAAATATCAGTGTTTCAGTCAGAAGTTGCATGGAACCCAGGCTCAATCCCCGACGGCTCCGTACTCTCTAAACACTGCTAGCTATGAAAGTTTAGAAATTCTAGCAAAATAGTGCATCATTTATCAAATGTGGATGTGTCTGAATCCCAAATCACTGTGTCTTAGCTATGAGCTGAGCTGCACGATCAAGTCTTTAAGTTCTTGTACACAGTACTGTGTGAAAGTTTTAGGCATCTAGCAAACTTTTACCTCAGCAGTGAGTTTATCCCAATATACATTAGAATAAAGTCGTATTCATAATTCAAATCAACATAAAAACAATAAAAACGAACAAGAATTTCTTGGGTCCATATTTTTCCTCGACACCTTCACAGCCGCCACAGAGACTCGTTAATATCATCAGTTACATCATGAGCTCAATTTACTGAGCACTGATTGGTCGAACCAGGAGCTGCTCGTGGAGAGGCTTGGAAATGGTTAAACTAACACACTAACATCCACACACACACACACACACACACACACACACACACACACACACACACACACACACACACACACACACACTTTCTAAGCCACTTCTCCATCGGGAAGGCGGGGGGTGGGGGGGTTGGGGGTGATGGAGCCCCCACTGCTCATCAGGCGGAAGGCAGGATACACCCTGGACAGGTCACCAGTCCATTGCATGAGGCAGTGCTGTGTTTATAATATGTTTATTATTATATAACAAAGAGTTAAAAATGACTGGGACCTCAACGTTCTTCTTATTCAGCGGTTCCTGGTTGCTTGTCATTGATACCAAACTCTAAAGGAACTACATTTCTTGGTGAAATAGACTATTTTCTGACAAATTGTGTATTTTATCATATTTTTTGTTGGCTGTTGTTTTATGAAAGCAATAAGCCACTTGAGGCTGTGCATTGCTGGGATTTTATCTCAGAGTTTTAGGCACTTCGCTTAACATTGTGCCTAAGAACACAGCTCCCATGATAAATCGCAGGAACGCACGGCCTCTTGTGGCTTGGTGTTTTAAAAACTCTCCACAGAGTCGAAATAAACTCTACTGAAGTGTTGAAGTACTAACACGTTTAGGAAGGGTTGTAGTTACAGCCTTACACACACTTTACAAAGACTCGGTGCTTTAACGCTTCAGCAGAGGGATTTTACTGGGCACTCAAGCACTTTCCTCTCTCCTTTCATTCTTTCCTCTCTTCTTTCATTCTTTCCTCTCTCCTTTCATTCTTTACTCTCTCCTTTCATTCTTTCCTCTCTCCTTTCATTCTTTCCTCTCTCCTTTCATTCTTTCCTGTTTTTCATTCTTTCCTCTCTCCTTTCATTCTTTCCTCTCTCCTTTCATTCTTTCCTCTCTCATTCTTTCCTGTTTTTCATTCTTTCCTCTCTCCTTTCATTCTTTCCTCTCTTCTTTCAGTCTTTCCTCTGTCCTTTCACTCTTTCCTCTCTCCTTTCATTCTTTCCTGTTTTTTCATTCTTTCCTCTCTTCTTTCATTCTTTCCTGTTTTTTCATTCTTTCCTCTCTTCTTTCATTCTTTCCTCTCTCCTTTCATTCTTTCATCTCTTCTTTCATTCTTTCCTGTTTTTTCAGTCTTTCCTCTCTTCTTTTATTCTTTCCTCTCTCCTTTCATTCTTTCCTCTCTCCTTTCATTCTTTCCTGTTTTTTCATTCTTTCCTCTCTCCTTTCATTCTTTCCTGTTTTTTCATTCTTTCCTCTCTTCTTTCATTTCTTCCTCTCTCCTTTCATTCTTTCCTCTCTCCTTTCATTCTTTCCTGTTTTTTCATTCTTTCCTCTCTCCTTTCATTCTTTCCTGTTTTTTCATTCTTTCCTCTCTCCTTTCATTCCTTCCTCTCTCCTTTCATTTGTTCCTGTTTTTTCATTCTTTCCTTTCTTCTTTCATTCTTTCCTCTCTCCTTTCATTCCTTCCTCTCTTCTTTCATTCTTTTCTTCAGTCAAAACAGATGATCCGTGGCCCACTTAAGGTGCTTTATGAACAGTTCCTGTCTTCATTGGCGTCTAGCGACAGTGTGCTTTGCTTAGTTTCTAAGCTTTGTGCTCTTTTTTTGCGCTTCGCTCGTGAATCAGCAGAACAGAACGCATGTTCCTCTCAGGAGGCCATGAACTGACGTTTTGATCACAAAGCCATTAATCATATTTTTAATGCTGGTGATCATGTCTTTGCCCTTCTGCCTGTTGCTGGGTGATGATTTTCAGACCCATATGAAGTAACAGAAAAGCCATCATCCACTAATTATGTTCTCACAAGACCTGATGACCCTCGCAGGTTTCGTGTGACCCATGTAAATACACCAATCAGGCGTAACATTCTGACCACCTCCTCGTTTCTACGCTCATTGTCCATTTGATCAGCTCCACTTACTGTATAGCTGCACTCTGTAGTTCTACAGTTACAGACTGTAGTCCATCTGTTTCTCTGATACTCTGTTACCCTGTTCTTCAGTAGTCAGGACCCCCATGGACCCTCACAGAGCAGGTACTATTTGGGTGGTGGATCGTTCTCAGCACTGCAGTGACACTGACATGGTGGTGCTGTGTTAGTGTGTGTTGTGCTGGCCTGAGTGGATCAGACACAGCAGTGCTGCTGGAGTTTTAAACACCATTTCCACTCACTGTCCACTCTATTAGACACTCCTACCTTGTAGATGTGAAGTCCGAGACGACAGCTCATCTGCTGCTGTACAGTTTGTGTTGGTCATCCTCTCGACCTTCATCAGTGGTCACAGGACGCTTTTGGCTGGATATTTTTGCAATGTGAACTATTCTCAGTCCAGCAGTAACACTGAGGTGTTTATATATAAAGGTGTTTATAAATAAATATACCATATATTTGCCATTTGTTTTCCTTATGCATTTTAATAATGTATTCTATGATCATGTATAGATTTTTATTTAAAAAAATAGATTGTAACCCTGACATATTTTTTAAGTGTAATATACACTATATTTCCAAAAGTATTCACTCGTCTGCGTTTACACACATATGAACTTGAGTGTCATCCCATTCTTAGTCCATAGGGTTTAATATGATGTCAGCCCACCCTTTGCAGCTATAACAGCTGCAACTCTTCTGTATTGAGTCAGGTTGAGTCCACTCGTACTGATGTGGCCAAAGTACACCCATACTAAAGTGGGCTGAATCCACCTGTACTGAGGCAGCCAGAGTCCACCCATACTGAGGCGGCCCAAGCGTGGTTGTTCGAAGGCTCTGGTTAGTCAGGCCTATAATTACCCATGGTCCAACACCCCTGCTATTACCTGAGAGAGGGCTTTCTGTCTTCGTGTTTGATCCACACCTTAGACTGCAATGCGCCAGGATGCGTTAAGCTCCCGCTCACTGTCGAAGCTGCGCTTCAGACCTGTGTAAACTTTTCATCATTTACTTTGCTATTCATTTTTACATCTGAAGTGCTGTATTCATTTATGTTTGTTTACATCCCTGCTTTTGAAAAGAGCCCACTCACTCGGTTTCCGTTTGTTAAAATACAAAGATCGTCATTCGCAGCTGCATAGTTTTGATCCGGTGATGTCACAGTCTTGGAAATCAGCGATGATTTTCTTTCTGCCTCTTTGATTGCTCCCCTGCTGCGCCTTATGAAAGCACAAAAATGCCAAATCAAACCATTTATTGACATTTTTGTTATAAAGGTTTACGCTTAAATGCTTGAAATGTGTTTATGGGGACAATTATAAATAGTGAAGTCAATGCCTTTTTATATATTTATTTCCAAAACAACATTTACAGGTTTATATGATTTTTTTCTGTCAACTGCATACCAGCCAGGGCAAACCTTTCAAAAAAGACAGCGAAATGCAGTGATACTTAATGGTTGAACATAGTTTCTTTGCAAGTTTGGACCATTCTACTGAATTAGTTTAAATAAGGTAAAGTGGTTCTCAGAAATGTTCATGTTCGAAACATAAATCAATGTTTATTCAACTCAAATAAAAAGTCAAAATCACACTGCGTTGTGACGTTTTACCTCAATTCAAATCTCAAAAGGAGCGTTTTGTCCAAAGGAACACAGAGTTATAGAATATAGACTATTAGATTAACACTTTATTCGGATGGTCCACTGTAGATGCCTTGTAGATGGGTCATTCTACAGAAGTCCACTTTTTTATCTGTCCATAGGCGTCAGTGGTGTTACTGATCGTCATTGGTGTTACACATCAGTGTTACTGCAGTGCTGAGAATGATCCACCACCCAGATAGTACCTACCTGCTCTGTGAGGGTCCATGGGGGTCCTGACCACTGAAGAACAGGGTAACAGAGTATCAGAGAAACAGATGGACTACAGTCTGAAACTGTAGAACTACAAAGTGCAGCTATACAGTAAGTGGAGCTGATCAAATGGACAATGAGTGTAGAAACAAGGAGGTGGTCATGATGTTATGCCTGATCGGCGTATGTCAACTAGATTTAAGATCATTTCACTTGCCAAGCTACCATTTTTTGTCAGCCAGAGGAAGATTTCCCTTACTGAGTCTTTGTTCCTCTCAAGGTTCCCTCTTACTACTATGTTCGGCTTGCTTATTTGCGGCTCAGTAAAACTGCTCTGTGGCAACAGATATTGAAAAAAGCACTTTACAAATAATCGGAATTGCACTGACTTAAATACATACTAACATGCCAAGGCCTTTCTACCCCTTGGCTCCGTCCTTGGGGAGCCACATCACGGCGTGCCATTGCATTTCCTAAAGCCACAGGAATGTGTTTATGCTGAGCACAAGGCCTGTGTAGTGAGAGTTTCCTATCTTTTCAATTGCCACGCTTCGAGGACAGGGAATGGTAACAGATTCATAAATTAGCTGCTTGTTAGACCCAGGGGTTCTGGCAGCCTGTAGATGATGGATGATGATGGTGAAGAAGAGGAGGAGGAGGAGGAGGAGGGAGGGAGAGGAAATATGGGGGAGAAGGAGGAGGGAATGGCATGTCTAATAGAATTTGTTTTCCAGTTTTTTTAACAATGTTGTTGTCTGAACTTCCAATCAATACAAACAATAGGATTCCATTAAAGGATGATTACCAGCCCATGAAGCTTTATTTGTGGAAGACAGAAGTAAGCAGTACGAGCAGTGCTGTGAACGTGATATTAACCACTTAAATGGAAGTCGATTCCTGATGACCCTCACAAACAAATGACACAGTGCTCCTTAATCCTTCAACTTTAGAAACACTGATCGAAAGACTTTAAAAGCCGTATGACATGGAAAACCAAGCTGTCTTTTTGTTTGATGTGATATGCAGCGGTGGATGAAGTAGACAAACCATGTACTTGAGTTAAAGTAGATACCCAAGGTAAAATATTACTCCAGTAAAAGTAGAAGTTCCTCCCTTTAGACCTCCACTTGAGTAAAAGTACTAAAGTATTTCCCTTCAAATGTACTTAAGTATAAAGTAAAAGTACTAAAAGAGGAATTCTGGCTCTGATGTCCTGTTATCATTTTTATAACCAGACTGGCTTCATGAACTCATTTCAGGTGAAAGTCCTCCAGCGTCTCTCTTGGTAAACCAGTCTTTTAATAGAACGTCATTAATTAGTGACGCTGACGTCTATTAAAATGATCAGAAGCACAAAACACTGAAGGTAAACAGTTTCCATCAGGGAGAACCGAGTGGCTCTGAAATCACTTTTTACACACAAGCAAAGTTTCAGTTTCAGATTTATTTACAACTTAGTTCCAAGTTTAAGTTGAATAAAAACTGGCTTTAAACTCAGGATCACAGATGAGCTCCTTTACTATGTTGATCTGTAGGCGTCTGTTCATAAACATAAACCAGCCCAAACTCATTTACTATAAAATGAAATGGTGTTTGTAGAAATTCAGAAAAAAGCCGCGTCAGTCTCGACTGCATATGTGGACATATTTCTATATTGAGCTCTATTTACACAAAGTTAGGTTAGTTCATCATTTATGTTGAACAGACTCTCCCAAAGTTTTACGCTGCTGCACTGATGTTGAACCGCGTGCTGCACTGGGTCGGTATGACCAACAGGTCAAAACCAGCTCTAAACAAAGTGACCGCTGGGCCCTGATTGGTGCTCTGGCTTTGCGCTTCTTTCGTTTTGACATGTTACATTTTTATACACACAGAAACCAAAAGGAACGACAGGTTTCTCAAAATGTAGAGCGACCCATTCTTTCACTAATGTCTGTAGAAGCAGTCTGCATGGCCAGGGGCTTAGTTTTATACACCTGTGGCCATGGAAGTGATTGGAACACCTGTGTTCAATGATTTGGATGGGTGACTGAACACTTTTGGAAATATAGTGTATATATGATCCTTTTAAAATTCTATCAAACTTACTTTTGAACAAAATTGAACAAGATTGTAGCTTTTACAATGTCTTGCATCTTAAAGTGAATAATTTAAAAGAAAATGACCTTCTTCTGACCGCCTAGAAACTGCGTATACGCTCTCATCAGATAAATTCTCCGAATTCTACGTCCTCAGCTGGCTGATGTGCTACATTTCTTTCACCACAGCTGTAATGCATACGATATTCCCTGTGGTGGTAATGGGAAGCGTGTGTGTGTGTGGCACACAACTGTAGGAGATCAGGGCTTTTAAATTCTCAGCTCCTGGGAAGAGACATGACCTTTAAACAGAGGCAAGTCAAGATGATGTATAGATCAAGTAGAATGAAACTGTTCCTAGGAATAAAAATGGGCCGTGATTTAGGTGGAGGAGGACTACTCTGTAGAAACCTCCTGAGAAGAGAAGTGGGCAGAGCAGCAAGTCTCACCCAGAAGGACAAAATGTTCAGTTCTCGGCAGTGGATTGTCAGGTCCCTCTGGGAGATGAGGGAAAATCTATTTGACTCACAGTGAAAGCCATGCCAGTTGGTCCTGTGCTCACCTACAAAACTAGAAATCCAGTTTGCTTTCAGTTTGGTCAGCCATACACATTTCCATCAAAAGATATCCCATCAACCTACATGCATGGTTTAGCTGAGAGACTTCCAGAACAGGAGCCAATATAATTGCCATTAATAACTACTGTGAAGAGTAGTAGGAGTTAATCCTAATCCTAGGGCTAGATTAGGATTACAGATTTGAGTTAAGGTTAATGTTAGAGTAAGTTTTAAGTTAAGGGTTAGAGAAAACTCGAGAAAAGTTGAAATTGAGACATATTTAGTTAAGTGTAAGCTAAAGGCATCTACAAAACTATGGAGCAAATTTTTATTAAAGAATATAATTTCTTAATACACATGTCTGTAAAAATGTTTGAATGGGGCTACCAAAATGGCATAACCATTGGTATATTGGTATAAAATTGGCATAACCACAGTTGTTGGCACCCCTTCATTTGCTACTTTGTTCAGCTTCCGTTGCTCTGGGTCAGTCGAATCCTTCAGCTTTTGAGCTCCACACTTGTGGACTCTCCTTTTTAGGTTTTCTATGAGGTTTAGTTTGCGGGGACTGGGATGGCCAGGGCAAGACCTTGATTTTGTTTTCAGTGAACTATTTTCGTGTTGATTTTGAGGCATGATGTGGGTCCTCCCCTTGCCAGAAGACACAACCACAGCCCAGTTTAAGCCCCTTGGCTTAAAGTCAGTCAGATTTTAATTTAATATCTGTTGTTTCTCAATAGAGTCTGTGATACCATGTATCTGAACAAGCTGTCCAGGCCCTTTGAAACAAAAACAGCCCCACTGTCACTGGCATGCAGCCAGTCCACAGACACACATGAACTGCATTTCCCAGAATCCTCTGGGGAATGACAAGGCAGAGCTATTTCCCTCACTCCTATTCCCAGACTCAAACTCCATTACCCAGACTCCTCAGCAAAGTCACATGATTCCTGAAAACTCTCCATCATCCTTTCAAAATTCAAGGTCTCCTGAATACTAATTTTGCTCAGCTCTGTATTTGTCACATAACTATTTAGACTAGTATATAAGCCTGGGTTTTAGCATATACTAGTTTTGAAGTAAGGGCGGCGCGGTGGGTAGCGCTGTCACCTCACAGCGAGGAGGTCCTGGGTTCGATTCCCCGGCCGGGCGGCCAGGGTCCTCTCTGTGTGGAGTCTGCATGTTCTCCCCGTGTCTGCGTGGGTTTCCTCCAGGTTCTCCGGTTTCCTCCCACAGTCCAAAGACATGCAGTCAGGCCAATTGTCTGTCTGCCTTGCGATGGACTGGCGACCTGTCCAGGGTGTATCCTGCCTTCTGCCTGATGACTGCTGGGATAGGCTCCAGCACCCCCCTGCGACCCTGAGGGAGAAGCGGCTTAGAAAATGGATGGATGGATAGTTTTGAAGTATTGCTTTCCTTTGGGAAACTACTGAGCGGTTTTCTGTACTGATGCTGGATCGTGTTTTTGACTTTCTGCCTGTTTTCCAGTTGACTCTGTTTTTTGGATTTGCCCTTTTGTGCTCCTGCCTGGTTTATTGGATTGGATAGTTTTGACTCATCTCTTGTTTTGTGGTCTCTTGTTTTGCCCTTGTCTGTTATGGTCGCCTTTCTAGCTCTACTGTGTTTTCTGGAACTGGCCCATGCCTGTATCCTGACTACTCTCTGCATCACTGATTCAACAAGTAAAGCTTCATTCATGTTTTCAAACCATGAGCATCTGCTTTCTGGTTGCACGTTACACCCACAGTGTCACAGATCCACCACCATACTTCACAGTGGGGATGGGATACTTTTCTGCATGGCTAACTTTGTGTCTACGTCAAATCTACCTCTGGTGTTTGTTGCCAAAAACCTCTAATTCGGCCTTATCTGATCGTAGATGACAGTCCCACTGACAGTTTCAGTAACATATGGCAAACTATAGGCACTATAGGAACTATAGGACCTATAGTTTGTCAGTCCTTGGCAGCAGAGACTTTCTTCTGGCAACCTTTCCAAATATCATGTGGTCATGTCACTGGCGTCTGATTCTGTGGTCACTCAAACTGTCTTCCTCACTAATGAAAGACATAAAATAATAAAGAATGTAATTTAGAGCCTGTTTTGTACATGTTTATCTGGGGTGCCAATATTCATAGACAGCAGTGCACATATCATCACTGAACATACAAAAAAAACTAATAATTGTAAATCAAGTGTCAGGTGGTCTTCTTTGTTATTACTCAGGGGTCGGCAACTCGTGGCTCTGGAGCCACATGTGACTCTTTTACTGCCCTGTTGTGCCTCCACAGAATCAGATTTGTAGATAAAACTAAAATAATCCTCCTTTGCAGTAAAATAAAGCTCTGCTGATCGTTCAACACAGTTTTAACAGTAAGTGGTCTTAAACGCTGGAGTTCATGTAGAACTACTAATTCACCCTTCAAGCCTGAAGGTTGGTACGCAGATTGCTGGTCACTATAGCAACAACAAAAATCTGGCCTAGCTGGTATCTAATGAAAAGCCAGAGAGAGATTTAAGATGAACGTTGATAATTTGGAGAGAAACTGACTTATATTGACATTTATAATCACTCCAACTATCACATTATGCCATCATTTTAATTATTGGTTCATTTAATTCAGCACATTATCTAAGCCGTTTATCCTCCTGGCTTACAGGGGCTGCTGGATACCCTATACCAGGATTCATTGGGCAGAAGACAGGAACCACACACATTCACACCTAGGGGCAATTTTGCATCTCCAATTGGGCTGCACGTCTGTGGACGGTGGGAGGGGAGAACATGCCACTCCACACAGAAAAGACCCTCGTCGCCCAGCCAAGGAATCGAGCCAAGGCCCTTCTTGCTGTGAGGTGACAGGGCTACCCAGTGCGCCACCATGCTGCCCTAATTTAGTCAGCTGGTCAAATGGTCATAAATCTCTGCTAGTCAAGGAGCTCCTGACTGTGGCCCATCTAAGGCTGATTGGTAGTTCCTACAAGACATTAATAGGGGTAACCCTCTTTGATACAGCATCCCAGTGCTGTACACTAGAAGAGTTACATTCCAAGTTACTACATCATCATCATCATTAATCGCTTAGTCCAGATAGGGTTGCGGTAGTTACTAGATCAGTTTTGTTCAAAAGAAAGTTTGATAGAATTTTAAAAGGGCCATAAACTATATTTTTTAGTATTTTTCCCTTGAAAATATGAAGACCCCTAAAAAGGATCATCATTCATTTTCACATGACCATTTTAAAAAATGTCCTTTTCAGAAGTAAAATGACTTCTGATTCACCTTGGCTTTAAAAAAAAACGCCTGATTGTTGCTGGGCAACCTAATCACAGTATAATATGAGAAATAACTGGAAAGCCTTTTTCCTGCATGAATTGGAAGAACCTACAGTTCATAACCATCATCCCACGACAACCCCCCTTGACATTTCTGTACAGCTCAACCACTGAAAACGTAAATGAATGTAAATGGATGTATTCTTGAGTGACGTGATTCTGGTCCCTCCCTGTGCTGAGCTGTATGGCTGTGTATCAGGGGACCCAGGGCACATCAATGCTGAAAGACATGACAGATGTGTCAGAATTTGCCCCTGACATTTTCCCCACCGAAACCTCCTCCTGTGGGCAGACGGAAAGGTAGGACAAGATAAAAAAAAAACGCTCAAGAGAGAGAACACACAGAGCGAAGGGCAGATGAAAGGACAGGACACACTTAATGTTGCAGTGAGCTTCTTCCTGGCCTTGGCATGCCAAAAGCTAAAAGGCGTCTGCTTGTCGATTTTCATTTGCTGTTGAATGGAAACAGCGATAAAATATAAAGACAGTCAAGGTCTGCAGGCAGATGCTGCTGTACGGCTTTGCTACAGTGATGCCAGAGTCTAGAAATCAGAATTCTTATGTCCCTCTCTTACTGCTTTTTTTCGCTCTCATGTGTGTCTTGTGGAAGCTCAACTCAAAACGTTTACAAGCATTTTGATCTAAAATCATGATAAGGATAATGTGGCATCTCACTGCTGGCTTGTTTGTCCATGGACACGAAGGAGGCAGAGTGCAGAGTGGCCATGCTTGTAGTACCATGGCAGCACCAGACTTGCAGTAAGAGAGGCTTAAATATGTCAATACGTTTTTTGGTGTCAGTGTAATGAGGTGTTTATATGCTATTTGTGTGGCTACCATGGACTAGAGTTGTGCGGCTTTTGGTGACTTGCCTACCTCCTGGCCATATTAGTCAGTGCTAAATGGTGGCTCTCCACTGCTGCTGTATCCAATAAAAGCGTATTCACTTAAAGGGCAATGTTTCCCATGTCTTTTGCTTTGCCAATGCTACACTGGTGTCAGAAGTGTGTTAACGTCACCCAGTGATTCGGTATTGAACAGCACAACTACGGACTTTGAGTGCAGGTGATGAGAGAAGCAGAGCCTGGTGAAAGACCATGATGACAGGGATAATGCTGTGAAGCTCCACAGGGAAGATGACCTGGCGAGGCTAGAGTCAGCGTGGGAAGACCCAGGGACAGGGCTTGTGCGAAGAGGCTCAGCACTGCCAGTGAAAGGGATGCCAGCTTCATTGCAGGATCAAGTGAGTCATGCTGCAGAGAGAGGGGGCATCACACCAGGTGGCACTGCAAGCATGGGCTGGTGGGAAGACAAATACTGGCCAGCTACAGGCTGTTGAGCATGGTGTGGATGACAGTTAGCTGATCAGCTCATATGACCAGCTGTGCTCAGGTGATTCACAGAAGGCACATCACACGGCTTGAAGGTAACCATTGTTCAGCTAATGTCAGTCAGCGGTGGAGCCCCAGCATGTATGAGTGGCACTCACACTGGCGCTGGTGGGTCAGTGATCGGTGGAGAAGTGCCAGGTGGAATGCTGTTGTTGCTGCTGTCACTCCTAACTATGTGAGGCTCAACACGACACATTACGGAAAGCTTAACCTTATGAAAGTTTCACCAACCACAGCAGCAGCAGGGACACATTCCCTGCCATGTATTGGATGCACAGGACTGTGCATGCTTCCAGGGACTTGGCTCGAGTTGGGAAGTCACCAGAGACTGCCTGACCTTTGAAGTAGGGGCTGTTGCTGGCTTTGATGTTCTGGGTGGGCATGGCCACACGAGTGGCCCTCTCAAAGGCACGTGGTAGCAGGAAAATGGGCTAAATGCTGTTAAATGTAGTTGTCTGTTAGTTAAAAGGTGTATGTATGTGTTGTTTGTGATGCTCTGTGTCTTTCTGCTGATGTCAATAAAAGAGCCCTTCTTGCAGCAGAATCATAGCCTCCTCTGTGTCTTACTCTATGCTGATGCTACAATATTAAAAGGCCCATGTCATCAAAAACTATGTTGAAAACTATATTTTTCTAATGTTTTTGTCATGACAGAGTTCAATATAGTACGTAAATATTGTTTAAGTTTCAAAATCTACTGTTTTCAAAATCTGTATAGTTTATAGTTAAAAAAGCTCGTCTGCAAAACTAGCCCATTTTAAATTCTCTGTTTAGTGATGTCACAAACAAATGCATATTTACAAAGGCCTGCATATTCAGTCTACAGCACTTCATACACACATGCTGAAATCATGCTGAGTGTTTCAGAAAGCTTTTTGAATAAGGCATGATACAGGAAAGCCACTCAGAACAGAGATTATTTACATATTTAAACTGTTTCTGGAATGTGTGTGTGTGTGTGTGGGGGGTGTATTTAACATTTATGAATTTTTTTGTTTTATTTCTCTATATTAATGTAGAAAAATGTAATTAATTGATTTACAACAAATATTTTTACAAATTCTTTTTCCATTGTTTTTACCGATTTTGCCCCTTGATGAACTGGTGGCCTGTCCAGGATGTATCCTGCCTTCCGATCGATGACAGCTGGGATAGGCTTCAGCATCCCCGGAAGGAGAAGCGGCTTAGTAGATGTGTGCATGTGTGTATGTGTGTGTGTGTTTGTGTGTTACTGATTTTCACCATGCATTTACATTATTTATTTATTTATTTCCTTTTTTCCTCATTTATTGTTAATTTTCCTCAAGGAATTGTGGGTCAAACGTGATAAGATAAGATAAGATAAGATAAGATAAGATAAGATAATCCTTTATTAGTCCCACAGCGGGGAAATTCACAGTATTACAGCAGCAGCAGAGTAACAGGAGTAAGGCACTCAGTAGTAGAAACAGGAAACAGTGTAAACATTATCAACATTATAAATAATAAAAATTAAAGCTAAATCTCTAGACTATTTACAACAAAATAAGGATAATAATAAAATAAAATAAAATAAGAGTTGCATATAAATCTGTATTGCACTTAGCATATTGCACAATGAAAAATGTTCGCATTCTGAATGTAAGTGTATATTGTATTGTATGTGGTCTACTGGGAGCAGTGCTGGTTGTACAGTCTCACAGCAGCAGGAAGGAAGGACCTGCGATAGCGCTCCTTCACACACTTGGGGTGAAGGAGCCGGTCACTAAAGGAACTGCCCAGTGCTGCCAGAGTCTCACGCATGGGGTGGGAGTCGTTCTCCAGCATGGATGCTAGCTTGTTCAGCATCCTCCTTTCTCCCACCGCCTGCACTGGGTCTAGAGGAGTCCCTAGGACCGAGCCGGCCCTCCGGATCAGTTTGTCCAGTTTCTTCCTGTCTGCAGTGGAGATGCTGCCGCCCCAGCAGACCACTCCATAGAAGATGGCTGATGCCACCACTGTGTCGAAAAAGGTCCTCAGGAGTGGCCCCTGCACTCCAAATGACCTCAGTCTCCTGAGCAGGTAAATATTCAAATTCGTCTTGTCTGAAGTACGTAGCATTAGGTCAGCTGCAGTAGTCTTTCTCTATTAGGAGTAAATAGATAATCTCTACACTGCCTGTATTTACATGCAAAGATTTTTGCCAATCCCTTTGAACACATTCTAATTATAGATTTGACAGAAAATCTCGTTTACATGCAAACTACAAGCAGTTTGTTCCAACATGACGCGCATGCGTAGAGAACCACTTAGTGTAGATGTTACCATGACAGGGAGCATCGCGTGAGTCCAGTCAGAGTGAGATGAGCAGCAGTGAGCAGTGCTTTTATTTTTAATGACTTTAAAATGATGTCACACTCAGGAAAAATGTTCTTCCAACTTTCCAATTGGGAATGTAATCAGATACAGGCATTTACACTGATATTATTCTTCTATTACCCACCTCGTTCAACCGGATATAAACTGTATTCTGAATGGCCTCAATCAGTCTACAATATTCCGATTGAGGTGTTTACATGGACGTATTCTATTCTGATTGCGCTATTAGTTGGATTATTTATATATTATTAGGCAATATGTAAATGTGCCTATTGTCCTCCTAATTTACTAGTTCAATTTTTAACCTTTCAGTATGAAAATATTCACAAATTGTGACTCATCTTTGTTTTCTTCATGAGCTCTGTTTCAGCAATCAATCTGTTTTGGTCCACACACTTGAGTCTGAATAGAAGACTCATGCACTCTGGCCTTCCATGGTCTATTAGTCACAATCATCCACTACAGTCTTCCTTCAGCCCTGGGTTATTAGTTGTTGCTCACCAGTGATTGCTTTCTTCTTTCGTCATCCTGACCTTTATCATCCCCTATTTCAGCTGCTTGTCTGTTTTTCTCTCTGATATTTCAGCATCATGGTGCCCTGCTTTACTTGCACTGACCTATTTTCTGGTGCTTCTTCTATCAGATGCTAACCAAAGTCTCTGAAGTGAAAACAACAACAACAACAAACGGGTTGCAGGTGTACTGAACCACATGAAACACATGAATAGATAAATGCTTTCTAAATGGCTTATGCCATATGTCTAAAGTTTTAAACGAAAGGCCCCCAGTCGCTTCTTTAATCCCTGTGGTCAGTGAATGTTGCAAATCCATAGTCAAAAAAATCAACTGTATGCTATTGCTTGCATGTCAAAACTTGTTTTTGTGCCCAATTTGGATAAAAACATCTGCTCTTTACAGTGTGTGAACATTTCATGATAAATGGACAAACAAAATATTCCATTACTACATTAACATACACTAAAGGGGCCGTGACCTACATGCTTATGTTCCTGTCTCCCTTAAGGTGCGCTTTAAGGGGAATTCCATTGATTTTTCAAAGTTCAATTCAGTCACTGAGATGCAAACAAAGTCATTCACAGTGGTCTGTTTAAAAATGTTCACTGTAGAGAAACATACTGATTTGTTTTTAATGGTGGTGATAGGAACCAGGTGTCAAGGCATCCCCAATGCAATTACAGCCATTTTACTAAGGATCCAAAACGATTCGTGAACCTACACGTCCTCTGAGTTTATATGTAATTATGATAATAGTAAATACTGGAATAATTCTGAAAATACATTGTCTTTGGGAACTATTTTGCCTCACATCCCTGCATATATCCCTCCACGATGAATGGATTTTAAAAGATATGAATCCTTATTTTGTTCCAGACATCAGGCAGGCATATTCATCATCATTTCATGGAATAACTTTGTAGCTTTTAGAGGCATTACGTTCTTCAGGCATGTGGCTTCTATCACGACCACTGTAAACAATTCAACAAGTTTAATTTTTTTGTTTTTTTGCTTTTGCTGTCTCACAGCTGAAAATCTCGCAGTTTTTACCTTCTCAAAACAAAATTTGTTTCACAAAACTCTGATGTGCTACACAGCGTCATCCCAGTAATGGCCCAAATCTGTGTCTTTCAATTACACTATCCAGCATTATTGACCAATACAGCCACCTCAAATTAAACACTACAGTACTGATTTTCCTCTGGAACAGTACCCTTGGACTGGCAGACCGGGGTGGTGGTCCCTATTTTTAAAAAGGGGGACTGAAGGATGTGTGCCAGCTATCGGGGTATCACACTGCTCAGCCTCCCTGGGAAAGTCTATGCCAAGGTGCAGGAAAGGAAACCGATATTTGAACCTCAGATTGAGGAGGAACAATGCGGATTCCGTCCCGGCTGTGGAACAATGGACCAGCTTTTCACCCTCTCACAGATTGTTGAGAGGGCATGGGAGTTTCAACCCAGTCTACATGTGTTTTGTGGATTTGGAGAAGGCTTAAGACCGTGTTCCCTGAGATATCTTGTGGGAGGTCCTCTGGGAGTATGGGGTGCCGGGGCTACTACTCCGGGCCATTTAGTCTCTGTACTCCCAGAGTTAGAGTGTTCACAATAGAACATAGAGCAGATGTTGAAAGAGAGACATTAACTCACTTAGAATACATCTCAAAAAAGTTGAGAAGGGGCAACAAAAGGCTGGAAAAGTAAGTGGTACTAATAAAAAAACAGCTGGAGGAACAATGTGCAACAAACTAAATAAATAGTATAAAAAGGCAACGTCTCTCAGAAGCAAAGATGTGCAGAGGTTCACCAAACTGTGAAAAACTGCATCGAAAACTTGTGGAATAATTTCAGAAAAATGTTCTTCAATGTAAAATTGCAACTTTGGACATCCCACCATCTACAGTGCACAGTATCATCAAAAGATTCAGAGAACCTGGAGAAATCCCTGTTCACAAGGGACAAGGCTGACGGTCAGTATTGGACGCTCGTGATCTTCGGGCTGAGCAAAACTCTTGATGAAATTTGCGTGCTCTCATTTTATGATCACAATTGATTGTACACAACTTAGATGAATAAGGGTCACTGTGTTCAAAAGGGTCCAACAAAAATGCTCCACAAAAACTTCTATTAAAAACATTACAATATTTTTTTCCTTCTGAAGTTACCTATTGGGAGATATGAGATATTGTGGCGACCAGAAAGTGAGCTGTATATTTTGAAAGTTTACAGTGTCTGCACTGCTTCATACTCCTTTATATCAAAACATTAGAGAGATTTTTTGGACTGTTCAATCGTAAACATTTTGTGTCCTTGCTAGTTTTATGTTTTTATTTTTTTAGCCCCCCAGAAGCTGGCTCACTTGCTTTTCATGGGTCCATCCTGGTAATCTATGATTATCATTCCCTCTCTCTCTCTCTCTCTCTCTCTCTCTCTCTCTCAGTCTTATTGGTCCATAGCTTTGAGAGGAATACAGCCTGTAACTGCCCTGCAATATGAGACCCGTCGTTAAACCCGTGGCCGGGGTCAGCTCTGGCTCAGATGAAGCTACCGCACCACTTCAGCGCTGCCACTGAGCAAATACTTCAGCTAGACTTGACAGAGCTAAAATTGAAGCTGGATGCTACTGTGGTCTGCATTGGTGGGTGGCCTAGCCATGAGGCATGAGAGGGAGACAGAGAGAAAGAGAGAGAGAGAGAATGAGAGTTTAGAGAGGACAGGAATGAAGGTCAGCAATGGTGTCATCTGCATCAGTGCCAGACTGAAGTATTTTAGGCATCAAATTCAATTGGGGAAATGATGCACAGTGTGCTTTGGTCACCTCATGCCGTCTGGGCTTTAGGTCTTGCTCATCTGCCAGCTGGGCTCTGTGTCTGTGAGACAGAGAGAGAGAGAGAGAGAGAGAGAGCGCGAGAGAGAGAGAGAGATAGAGAGAGAGAGAGAGAGAGAGAGAGAGAGAGAGAGAGAGAGAGAAAGAGCGGGTGTAATGTTCTCTTTTACTTATTGGTTTCATCTCTTGGATGTTTATCGATCTGGCACTGTTGCTTTGTGTGAAATGGAGATGCTGTTTTTTGGTTTGTTTGTTTTTTTCCAGCTATGCTGTCTCCACCTTACTGGACAAACGCATCTGCTCAGATTTGTCCTCCTGCCTGGCCATCCCTAAACACATCTTCTAGGAGAACTCTCAGAACCTCTGCACATTTAAGTGGTTAGGGTGTAAGTCACAAATACTTAATTCTAGAGAAACTTATCGAGTCATGTTGACAGTGATGGTGATACAAGCCAGATGTCGGAAGTGTTTAAAGTGTTTAATGAACATGTAAAACAGAGGGCTAAGGGCTAAGTGGTAGGGGCAAGGGGTGAAATGGGCTCGGACCTTGTTATATCAGTATTTCTCTACTCTTGTTTCATTCCAAGTTTGGCATGGAAATAAAAGGGTTAAAGTCTTCAAACGCCCAGTGGAAAACTGGCCAGTCGGGAATAGTTTTCCTCTGAGGTATGTAGGTACATAAGGCTAAGCAACCTTTAGTATTGGTTAGGACGTCAAGACATGAAGAGTCATTAGATTAACCATCAAACGTAACAGAGGAACCAACCAATCATATCATAAGTTAGAATAGGCCATATCCAGCCAACAGTGTCCTGTGGGCAGGGTCCTGTGACCACTGATGAAGGACTAGAGGATGAGCAACACAAACTGTGCAGCAGCAGATGAGCTGTCGTCTCTGACTTTACATCTACAAGGTGGACCGACAAGGTAGGAGTGACAAATAGAGTGGACAGTGAGTGGACACAGTATTTTAAAAACTCCAGCAGCACTGCTGAGTCTGATCCACTCATGCCAGCACAACACACACTAACACACCACCACCATGTCAGTGTCACTGCAGTGCTGAGAATGATCCACCACCCAAATAAAACCTACTGAAAAGGTAAAAGGGGGCTAACAAAGTATCAGAGAAACAGATGGACTACAGTCTGTAACTGTAGATCTAGAAAGTGCAGCTGTATGATAAGTGGACATAAGCAAACAATGAATGTATATAAAAAGCAATGTACTCAGTGCAGTAGCCTCTCAGTGTAAATACATCATGTAGAATAAATGTATAGCCAAATGACAATCAATACTGTCACAACTGGCCCCTCCCAGTCTCCTCATGTGCTTTTGATTACCTTTTAGTCCTGTCATGTGCTTTTGTTTTGATTTCTCTGTCCGGCCCCCTTGTTTTGTGATTCCACCCCTGATTGTTCCCGCCTGTTTTCCACCTGCGTCCGGTTATCCCTCATTATCCCTGTTCGTATTTAAGCCCTGTGTTTTCCTTTCTTATTTGGTCTTTGTTTGTTGGGTGTACTGTTCGAATTTTGTTTATTTCTGGTCTGTTTGGAGTTCTGTGTTCATTTTGTCATGTCTGTCCCTCCTGCTCTACGTATTGGCTATTTGAACCTGGACCGTTATGACCACGACCCTGGATTTGCCCTTAAAAGTCGCTTATCTTCACGTATGCATCCGCCTCCTTGCTCCCCGGCATTACAAATACTCTAGAATATGACTGAAATGCTTCACTTGATATGACTGTAGACCTGAATACTTGCATTTTTGCATATTTTTCATCGCTTTAACAATGTTAGCTGCTAGAATCAACATCAACTGAACACTGTATACCATATATTGCTGCTCTGGTTGTTCATACTCTCAGTACCATGTAGTGCCTGTGTTCTGTTTTGCATTTATTGTAAGTATTTTGTATTTATTTATTGTACTGAATTGTCTGCACTGTGTATATTGTATCATCTCACACTTGTGTAACTGTGTAGGTCCTGGAGGAATGTTGTTTCGTTTCACCAGTGGTTTTATACACACATAAGCCAAAAGGAATAACAGATTTGTCAAAATGTAGTGGAGGGAAAGTAAAATGTCGCCCAAAATTGAAAAACTTTAGTAAAGTATAGATAGACGAACAGATACTTAAGTACAGTAACAAATTATAATTTCTTTGTTACTGTCCACCACTGTGTTTGACTTGAATTTTAACCCTTCAAATTGCAGGCAATTCAGTAACCACTATATATTATTTGCAAAAAGTTATTTAATGATTTCATACTACACACACCGGCCAATTTATTAGGTACCTGTTCAATTGCTTCTTAACCCAAATAGCTAATCAGCCAATCAAATGGCCGCAAATCAATGCATTTAGGCATGTAGAGGTGGTCAAGACAACTTGCTGAAGTGCAGACCGAGCATCAGAACGGGGAAGAAAGGGGATTTAAGGGACTTTGAACGTGGCGTGGTTGTTGGTGCCAGACGGGCTGGTCTGAGTATTTCAGAAACTGCTGATCTACTGGGATTTTCACGCACAGCCATCTCTAGGGTTCACAGATGAAAATGCCTTGTTGACGTGAGAGGTCAGAGGAGAATGGGCAGACTGGTTGCTGATGATAGAAAGGCAACAGTAACTCAAATAACCAACCAAAATCTCTGAGGAACGTTTCCAACACCTTGTTGAAAGTCTGCCATGAAGAATGAAGGCAGGTCTGAAGGCAAAAGGGGGTCCAACCTTTTACTAGCAAGGTGTACCTAATACAGTGGCTGCTGAGTGTATATAAACTCTGGCAGTTTATGGGATAAAAAGCAGGTGGTTAATAAGTCTTTTATCAGTAGCTGTCATAAATAGGTCGTTAACCAGCTTATAAAGAACTTAGATACTGTTTGCATCATATCAGGCACTTTAGTGGCTAGCTTTGAATTAGAAATGAAAAGTTTCAGGCTGGACTCTAAAAAGGTTATCCAGCACTGTTAGGCAGACTGATTTACTGTACTGTGTTGAAACTCGCTTTGGCCTCAGGCCGAGTAGCTCTGCACTTCCCAGCAGTCTGGGCTCTTAAATCAGAGCCATTAGGAACATGACCCTGTTGCTCATATTGCTCATGTCCTTGCCTGGTCAGATCATACCGAGATCTCCTTTTATCAGCAAAAAATATCACAGAAGGGACTTGGAAATGATACAGGTGAATATTATTAGAAAGCCGGGTGCTGATAAATCACTGTCGGCTTGATTTTGAGCTTGTCAGCACAGCAGCCCTGACATTTTATTTATTATCACTTTACTTTTATAGACATGCAGTTGCTGTCTCACAGTTGAAATATGCTTTCAGCAGCGCTTGAAGGGCTCAAATAATGGAAAACTAAATTGTCCTCACTGTTCTGGTAGAAAAGAGTTTGATGTGATGTGTAAACATTGTCAAAGTTTTGAAAAGTGTCCTGAACTCTCCAGTCCGTACAGCTTAGTTTAGATATTGAAACTAAAACAGCAAAAACAGTTGGTTTTGACTGAGCTGTCCATCACATGTATTTAGAGCTGAACAGAGATCACTCACTTTTCAATGGCTCTGGAAATCAAAAATGTCTTGGAAAGTCCTTATACAAAGAGTTTAAAGTACCCACCCAAACCAACCAGCAAAGAAATCAAGCATGACAATATAAAAATGTATTCAAAGTAAACAATGTTTTGAAAAACAAACACAAAGAGTAAGGTAAAAGGCCAAAGTCAATATAATCAATCACTACAGACTCCAAACTTCATGTGGCCTTAAGATCAGCTCAAGAACAGCATAGCGAGCTTCATGGAATGGGTCTCCATTGCCGAGCAGCTGCATCCAAGCCTTACATCACCAAGCACAATGCAAAGCATGGAATGCAGTGGTGTAAAGCATCGCCACTGGACTCTAGAGCAGTGGAGACGTGTTCTCTGGAGTGACCAATCACGTTTCTCCATCTGGAAATCTGATGGACTAGTCTGGGTTTGGCGGTTGCCATGAGAACGGTACTTGTCTGACTGCATTATGCCGAGTGTAAAGTTTGGTGGAGGGGGGATCATGGTGTGGGGTTGTTTTTCAGAAGTTGGGCTCGGCCCCTTAGTTCCAGCGAAAGGAACTCTTAATGCTTCGGCACCAAGAGATTTTGGACAATTTTATGTTCCTAATCTTATGGGAACAGTTTGGGGACGGCCCCTTCCTGTTCCAACATGACTGCACACCAGTGCACAAAGCAGGTCCATAAAGACGTGGATGAGCCAGTTTGGTGTGGAAGAACTTGACTGGCCTGCACAGAGTCCTGACCTCAACCCGACAGAACACCTTCTAAATAAATTAGAGTGGAGACTGCGAGTCAGGCCTTCTCATCCAACATCAGTGTCTGACCTTGCCAATGCGCTTCTGGAAGAACGGTCAAAAATTCCCATAAACACATTCCTAAACCTTGTGGAAAGCCTTCCCAGAAGAGGTGAAGCTGTTATAGCTGCAAAGGGTGGGCCGACATCATATTAAACCCTATGGATTAAGAATGGGCAGAGGTGGACAAAGTACACAAATCATGTACTTGAGTTAAAGTACAGACGCCCAACAGTACAGACTATATATTTACTATATTGTATATAGTAAATATATAGTATAGTATATAGACTATATTGTGCTCTATTTACACAAAGTTAGGTTCATCATTTATGTTGAACAGACTCTCCCAAAGTTTTACGCTGCTGCGCTGACGTTGAACCGTGTGCTGCACTGGGTCGGTATGACCAACAGGTCAAAACCAGCTCTAAACAAAATGACCGCTGGGCCCTGATTGGTGCTCTGGCTTTGACATGTTATGTTTTTATACACACAGAAACCAAAAGGAACGACAGATTTCTGAAAATGTAGGAGGAAAAAGTCGGATATTAGACTCTGAAATGTAGTGGAGTGAAAGGAAAAAGTCGCCCAAAATAGAAAAACTTAAGTAAAGTACAGATGCATGAAAAAGTAACGAATTACCTTTATTTAGTTACTGTCCACCACTGAGAATGGGATCTCACTCAAGTTCATATGCGGGTGAAGGCAGACGAGCGAATACTTTTGCCAATATAGTGTACTCATCTCAGAAAGCGCTGTGAATGTTGTCAATCATTTTCCCTCTAATTTAAACAGTTTTCACCCAATTTGAATTTTGCGTAGTAGCTGTCTGCTGTTTTTTTGGGGTTTTTTTTGTAATGTTGTACATTTGTGAGTATTAATTATTGTTTTTATATTATCGTTATATGTACTAGTAGTTTTATGGTCTGTTTTTTGATTTTACTCATTAAAATGGTCTCTGAAAACAAGGGGCCCTGTTGCGGCTCCACAGCAGAATTAGATTTGTTGGTAAAAATAATCCTCCTGTCCAGTAAAATAAAGCTCTGCTGATCGTTTTAACACAGTTTTAGCAATAAATGTTCTTGGAGTTGTAGAACTGCTAATTCACCCTTTAAACTTGATGTTTGGCGCACAGACTGCTGGCCACCATAGCAATGCAGACAACTGTCTCGCGTAGGTAGTAGCTAACGAAAAGGCAAATATAAAGATTTCAGACGAACATTGATAATTTAGAGATGAATGGACCTATTTGTAGTTATAAGCACTCATCTAGGTTCCTGACTGCAGCAAGAAGCTCTCAAACACTAAAAACCTGTGAAGCTGAAGTCAGTTTCTTGTTCGCCAGCTTCTCATTCAAAAATTCCACCTTTAATGGTGCAGCAGTCACATTTTGGCACGACAGACGGCATTTAAGGTGGAAGGAGATCATTTAAACGAGAAGCTGGTGAATGAGAAGCAACTTCAGCCTCGTGAAAAGTTGAACGCTGAGAGACGTTTCACAAGAAACTGTTCTACTTCTGAGGAAAAGTTTCCTGCCAGAGATGCGTGAAAATCAGCTATGGCTGAGTTAAAGCTTAAAGAATAGCAAGGCTAGTCTGTGTCTTTGTATATAATGCATGTGATTCACATACATCTAGGGCCAATTTAATGTCTTCAGTTCACCTGGCTGCATGTCTTTGGACTGTCGAAGCAAACTCACCCAGACATGGACAGGCAGGAGCCTGGGCGCCTGGCCAGGGAACCAAAGCCAGGTCTTTTTTTGCTGTGAGGCAACAGTGCTACCCGCTGCACCACCCACCGAACCTTGTATGGTGCTTACATATTGTACCAAAGGAGGAAATCCAATGATATGGGCCCTTTACAGTTATTATGCAGATCTATTTTTTTGTCATTTTTTGTGTTTTTTACTTTTTTCAGAGTGTGGGATAGAGGGTCTTGAGGCCATGACCTATCCCTGCATTTGCACATCTCCATGCTAACATGCATCATGACTGTACGTTCTTTTTGCCGAACGCTTTTGACGACAAACCAAGGTCATGAGGTCTGATAGCTTCATCTTCTAGGCGCAGAAAGCAGAAGCAGAAAGAAAGAAGACATATACAAGTGGAAGGCAATCAGGTTCAGAATGATGTGAACAATGCTGTGCTCTAATAAAACAGCACTGACCATTCAAAGTAAGTTTTCAACCTGTTCCTGCGCTATTGGACATGGTTCATCAACGGTAAATGCATTGATAGTGTAATTATAGAGGCATTAATAGTATGCCATCGCTGTAGGAACAAACGTAGCATCACCAAACGAAGAAAAATGTTCATAACTTCGAATGTAAGTTAATGTCATAAGATTTTTCCTCGCGTCATTTTGAGACCATTTTTATTGATCCATTCTCCATTAAATGTTTACACAGCATAATAAGCAGGCTGCATTCTCAGATGATATTTAAAAAATAAGAATGACTCATGAAATTACTAGGTTTTGGTATGAGAGTGAATTTCGTGCTAAGCATGCATCCAGTCATTGTAGGTTCACCTTGTTAGTGTGCAATACGGCTAGATACGGTTCCTAATATGACCTCAGAATGATCCATTCCCTGCTCGAGTGTCCCATCGCACAGCAGAACCGGGCTCTGATTTCTCTTGCAATGCTATATTGACAACAAACATCATTATCGAAAATAGAGGAGATTCAAGCTCAGACTTAGCTTTTACTTGGGTTTTGGTTTTATGTGTTAAACCAGAATACAACTAACACAGAGATTCAAACAAAGCAACCATAGACCAATACAATCAAACAAAGACCGATACAAAGACCAGCAAACACAAGGGGCAAACACAGGGCTTAAATACACAGGAATAACGAGGGACAGGTGAAAACATTCATGGGCAGAGCTACAAAACACGGGGCTGGACTAAACCAAACAAAAACGCACATGGACAGGACTGGATGGGGCTAATCATGACACTCATGGGAGGCTTGGACCCAGATTTAGTTCCTTACATCTATACATAACCCTTCCATAAACTGTTTTCCTTTTATATTCTACTTTTCTGTAAAGCTGCTTTGAGAAAACACTAATTGTAAAAAGCGCTATACAAATCAAATGTATGTACACTCATCTGCCACTTTATTAGGTACACCTTGCTAGTAAAAGGTTGGACCCCCTTTTGCCTTCAGACCTGCCTTCATTCTGCGTGGCACACTTTCAACAAGGTGTTGGAAACGTTCCTCAGAGATTCTGGTTGGTTATTTGAGTTCCTGCTGTCTTTCTATCATCTGGAACCAGTCTGCCCATTCTCCTCTGACCTCTCACGTCAACAAGGCATTTTCGTCCACACGACTGACCGCTCACTGGATATTTCCTCTTTTCCGGACCGTTCTCTGTAAACCCTAGAGATGGTTGTGCGTGAAAATCCCAGCAGATCAGCAGTTTCTGAAATACTCAGACCAGCCCGTCTGGCACCAACAACCACGCCACGTTCAAAGCCACTTAAATCCCCTTTCTCCCCTGTTCTGATGCTCGGTCTGCACTTCAGCAAGTTGTCTTGACCGCCTCTACATGCCTAAATGCATTGAGTTGTGGGTGTGCGATTGGCTGATTAGCTATTTGTGTTAACAAGCAATTGAACAGCAATTTGTGTTAACAAATGTAACTGTACCTAATAAAGTGGCCGATGAGTGTATATCAGTAGTTTCAGTTTATGACACCAATTGCTATGAAACATGTTAGAATTCGTCCAGCAATTCTGAAGAATTTTTGTCTGAAAAGCTTCACTAAAGCTGCTGAGCTATCTGAATGGTAATGAGTGTGCTATCACAAGGGTCAGTCAAATGTGGACTGTAATTATAGATGATTTAGATGGATTGCACTCAGTTTCAAAAAGTGGTAGTCCAACTGAAATACAGCTAAATTAGGTTTTAATGTGTTCTCTCATGAGCAATGCAGAAGGGGTGAAGACGGGGTGAAGGTGCTGAAGGACCCACTCTCATCTTTTCATCAGCAGTCTGATAGGCGACGAGAAATTAACAAGAAACTGAAAAGTACATATCACAGGCAGATGGCTAAGGCTCGCAAGCACTGGCCAGTTCTTATTCCTCAGTCTGTACTGACTTGCAGCTGAACTGTTTTCCTTATGAAAGCAATAAGTCTTGAAAAGTCATGCATTGTGGCGATGTGGTGAGTTTACCACAGTTAAGGGATGTTGTTTAGCCTGTAATCAGAGTAATTTCTATCAATTTCAGTTTTATTACAGACAGCTTAATGCTGGCTGTGAAGTAAGTTAAACTTATTGTTTTTACTAAAAATCATTTTCATATGATGCCTAATGATATATAGCATCACAGCGAAATGTAAGCTAGTTAGCTTTTCTTAACTTGCCTGCTGTTATTTGATAAATCAGTCAGATTGCACAATACTATACAGCAGTCACATTTGTAATCGTAAAAATGTATGTAAAGATAAATATTACTGAAACACCCATCTTTATATCGTTCCATATACATTTACTGAAAGCACCCACCAGCTCTTCTAACCATGCAAAGCAACCACACACAGAGGCTCTCAGGAGATTATGCGCTCATGATAGGTTGGGCATGTCTTGTAAATAAGATGCTGTTGTTAGCTTAATGAGGTGCTGATTTGTTGCCCATGGTTTAGTGTGCTGGGCTGTGGGGTAGTCGTGTCAGTATTAGTGCCTACCATAAAGTGAAGATGGTTAGAAGTGCCTCACCTGCTTCCTGGTCATGTCAGCTAGTGCTGAGTAGTGGTTCTCCCTTGCTACCTGTTCAATAAAGGGGAATTCACCCTTAAAGCACAATGTTTCCTGCATCTTCTTCACTGGCGCCACAGCAGCAAGCGAGGGTCATAACCAAAGTGCAAACACACAAGTAGCCAAATGGACAAATCTGAGAATCAGTAACAAGAAACAAAACGAGATCATAAACAGGACAGCTATCAAATAAGAGAACGGCTCAGTATGCACTGACAGAACAGAGACAATACAGGGTGCAAACGGACAGGCTCATATATATAGAAATACAGGTGATGATAATCAATACTGAGACTGAGATCTGCTGGTTGGTTCATACATCTGATCACGACAGGTTCTAGCATTTTGGGAGCTCTAAGCAGGATGTTTTTGGGGGACCCCATCTTGTTTCCTGACGTAATTTAAAATTACCTCTAAATTGGCAATGGTGGTGGAAGAAAAATCCAAGGCATGGGACAAATTTGGCAAGGTGACAGACTTTCGGGGGAGGTTCTGAGAGGTTCTGGACAACTCAGGAGCAGTTAAAGTGGCTTCACCCAAGCTATATTTGGCAGGGAGAGAGAAACTCTGACTTCAAATGAGGATATTGTCAGTCGGTGCATGGAGCACATTGAGGGACTCCTTTATCCGAGTTCTTAATTTCCCTGGTGGAGATCACTGAGGTAGTTGGCAAGCTCCTTAGTGGCAAGGTACCAGGGTGGATGACATTCGTCCAAAAATGCTTAAGGCTCTGGATTTTGTGGGGCTGTCGTGGCTGACACGCATCTGCAATATTGCATGGACTTCGAGAACAGTACCCTTGGACTGGCAGACCGGGGTGGTGGTCCCTATTTTTAAGAAAGGGGACTGGAGGGTGTGTGACAACTACTAGGCTATCACACTGCTCAGCCTCCCTGGGAAAGCTTATGCCAAGGTGCTGGAAAGGAGATTCCGACCAACAGTTGAACTGCAGATTGAGAAGGAACAATGGCGATTTTGTCCTGGCCGTGGAACAATGGACCAGCTTTTCACCCTCTCACAGATTGTTGAGAGAGCATGGGAGTTTGCCAATTCATTCTACATGTGTTTTTTGGACTTACAGAAGGCTTACAAGTGTGTTCTCTGAGATATCTTGTGGGAGATCCTCAGGGATTATGGGGTGCCAGCACTATTATTTCAGGCCATTGATAGGGTGAAGAGCTTGGTCATCCAGGAGGAGCTGCTGAGCAGAGCGATTAGTCCTCTACATTGAGAGGAGCCAATTGAGGTGGTTCGGGCATCTGAACCAGATGCCTCCTGGATGCCTCCACATGGGGGCATACCAGGCACAGCCTACGGGGACGAAACCCTGGGGTCATCCTAGGACCCACTGGAGGGATTATATCTCCAAGTTGGAATGAGCTGGAGGAAGCAGCAGTGGATAGGGTCATCTGGGATTCTCTGCTCTCCCAACTGCTACCACGACCCTATCTGATGATGAATGAATGAAGTTTAATTAAAAGATAACCTCAGCATTTTCAATCTAGAGTTCTGTTTTATAACAAAGTATTTTTCGCTTTGTTGGATCTCACAGTCCTCACAGTTGACATGACTGGCTGTCCATCAAATCTGGAATAACAGACGAAGTTGTAAACCACTGTGTTTGTTAGCTTTTGTAAAGGTTATTAAACCGGCTCTGCTCCTGACCTTTCTCAAGTGTCTCCAGCCTCCTGATTACGGCCCTCAACAAGCAATTTTTCAGCACCCATTTTGGGGAAAATCTTTCTTTCAAAAGTCTGAAGCCAAATATTTGAAAGGCTTTCACAGGTTGCGCTGGACCCACTAGCACTGTAATGTGCTAACACTATGTCAGCAGTCAGATATTAAAATGTGGTGTGGGAGCGTTGCTAAACAGACATCCTGTCTTTTGTTGTATCTGCTGGATGGTGAATTTTATCCTCTGATTGACTGCCAAAGGATGACCACAACAAATGCCTCCTACAACAACAAAGTGGCCCATGAACTTCATAGACAGACTCTGAAGACATAATGTGAACTGTCCTGGGTTTTCACAGTGAAATGTGACACATATATTGTCACATATTTGTGGAAAGCTCCCCTTCGCTAGGTCAAGGTGGAAAGTTTGTTGATATCAGATGGTTCCTTTTCAAGTTTAAACACAACATTCGGAATTCGGAATGTGTCACCCATGTGACGTTTATCCTCAAAGGGTTAATGTAAATATGATTTGCAGAATCATTAAAATCAACCTTCATACTCATTCATACACCAGAAGCCAGCTTATTTTGAATGAAAAATTAAATGCACTCATGAACTGAAACTTCAGTGAAAGGAGGTGGGACATTGTTTACTATTCTGCCAAGCTATGTAGATTGTTATGTAGACAGTAGGCCAAAAAAAGGGTTCTTCTACTTTAACAAGACTGACGGTGCAACAAAAGACGAACGCGTTTTGGTGCTATATAGAACTCTTCTCAAAAAAGGTTCTATATAACATCTGAGCACATCTGAAGAATGCCTTCACAATGTAAAAACCATGGAAAGGGTTCTTTGAGTGTTCATTGTTCTATATAGAACCATTTTCTTTACTATAGAACCCTTGAAGAACCATCATTTTTAAAAGTGTAGTGTTTTCCCCAGTATTTCCTTTTCTATCTTTGGTTGGGTCCCTGTTGATTTGAGTAAAGCTGTATTTCACTAACCTTCAAAAGGTGATAATGGTCAAAATTGCAGACTGACACAATAGAGTCTGGCTGCAGACATGCGCTCTCAGACAGATGCACTCGCAGCCCCAGTGATGTTAAGTTAAATGATACTTATTAGTCCCACAACAGGGAAATTTCACCTCCGCATTTAACCCATCTGTGAAGCGAAACACCACATACACACCCTATTGAACACACACACACTAGGGGGCAGTGAGCACAATTGCCCGGAGCAGTGGGCAGCCCTATCCACGCCGCCTGGTGAGCAGTTGGGGGTTAGGTGTCTTGCTCAAGGACACCATGTCACGTACACATGCACTCTCTGCCACAACCACAGAAACAGCCCAATGGCACGTTAACGTTTGTCTGCTTCTGCTTAGCAATTTCATCGCTTAATCTATTTTTTGTCCATAATTCAGCTAGAGCCTCTCTCAGTTGAAAAAAATCATAGAACCCCTTAAAGGCCTCTGTTGGTTCCGGGTGGTTTTCAGTAGTCACTAATGGTATTCTGAGTTTTCCTGATGGGTTGATAGCAGTGTAAAGAATTCGAATCATTTAATCAGATGTTTTGGGACTGATTCCAGATAGATTTGATATTTTCCTAAAGGTCTCTAATGGCAACCATCAAGCCAATTCCCGTTAGGAAGCAAAACCATCAGGTTTCATTCCTAACGGTTTTAATTTCAGCATGGCTTTCATGAGTTTCAGCAGTAGTTTGTTTTTCTGCAAATAATCCTGTCTCTTATGTCTTATTGTCATGGCAGGTTTTCTTTTGAAAGTTTTCATATTGAATTACTTTATAATCAGTATGACGATGTTAATATACATTCAGTGTAACTCTTGTTGCCCAGCAGTTCATGGTTCGCTGTTTTTCCTCATAAAACCGACAAAAACACAGTCGTGACAGAGCGGCACTGACATCATCAATAGGCTGGCGGTGCATGTCAGGCTGGCGACTGACAGCACACGCTGCCCCTTGCAGTCTGGCACTGCTGTAACAATGATCATAGCCCTTCTATGGCCTTGATAAAGAGACAGGGCTGAAAGTGGAGAGCAGCTGTGACTGCGCTCAAAAGTACTCCGGGTATGGAGATCTTGTCACTCTGGTTGTCTGTGATGAATGTCTTTAATACTTTCCGAATGTTCTGTACAGCTGCAGAACTGTCTGAGGAAAACGTATCACCAGTATCAGTTTCCAATACCAATACCAATAAAACAGTTACTAATTTCAAGAAACCTTCAATGTATGGTTTTTATGATAATCACAGTCATGAATGATGTGCAAATATGAAGAACCATTTCAAAGTTATAGGAACCTCTTACTAGAATGAGATTACTTGAATGCTTGAAGGTGAAGGTGTTTGATTCACTGATTTTCTCACCAAATCCGATTCTTTTGTTCAGCTGTTCACACTGTCTTTTAAATGTGATCTGTATGCGCCATCAGTCTGAACAGATCAGCTCTTAAATTGACCTTGATGCGCAAAAAAACAGTGCTCCTTGTGGCTCGTCCAGAGGTAAACAATCATGACGACTAGTGAACACTAGTCGCTCCCAGTTTCGTCTTCGCCAGCATCACAGAAGTGATTACGAAGTTCCAGTAGTTGACAGCTGGGCTCATCACACCCACTATGTTTGAGGTCGCCATAAAAAGAGCCCGGTATTTGGCCAGGGCCACTTCTTTGGTTCATGTCCTCGGATTCTTCAAAATGTTGTCTGATGCTGCAGCCTAGATCTCGTCCGGCCGCGCTGGGCCTTTTTGCTCGAAACCTCTTCAAACACGGAGTGGCTGCGATGGGTCTCCTCTATTTTTTTGGTACAGAAACATCAGCCTAAATGTTTATGCCTCTCAGCAGCATGAAACAATGACAAATGTCAAGTTGGACTGATGTAAAAGTCGCATGAATTCCGAATCAATTCATTGCTGCAGATCGGATACGGATCAGATGTCAGTACCACATATGAAAGCGTCTCAAATCGGAATTGAAAATGTCAGATTCAGTGCGTTTTTTTGCCATTCACACTCTCACACAGACACACAGACTCACATCTGGGTCACCTATGAGGAAGAAGATCAGATTTGGGCCACTTTTACCTGCTGTGTAAACGTAGCCTTAGACTGCAGCTTAATACACAAGCAGTTAAACCAGCTGTTTACAAAAACATTAGCTTAAAAAAACTCACATGTGTTTGTTGTCATGGCTCACGAACCTGAACTTTACATAAATCAGGATCTCATTTTCAACCACCCAGTACACCATGTTCTGTTTAATGTCCTTGTCCATAGTTTTAACTTGATCATTTTACACAGGCAGGCGAAGGTGGTGTTAGGAGTCTTGCCCAAGGACTCTTACTGGTATAGTGTAGGTTGCTTACCCAGGTGGGGTGTTACCCACTACACTAACCAACCACCGGTGTAGTTTCATGAAACTCAGATGCCTTAAACACGCAACTCATGAAATTTAGTTTCATGTGGGTTTCAAGCAACTGAAGTTGCATAGTAGTTTCATCATGTAAAGCAGGTTATGTAATAGTATATACTTATTCATGTCATATATCATAGTATGCTGTTGATGAAAAGAACAGTAATACTGAGTAAATGTGGAGTGAAAGCTTAAAGGGGAGCTTCTCTCATTTTTCAGTAATTCTACAAAATGAAATGGATGAGATGTAAACAAGTCTTTCAGAGTGGTTTGGTGTGGAATGCTTAACTTGAAAACTTAGAGTCAGAATTGTTCACAGTGGTGATAGGAACCAGACATCTGTGGAGTTCAATGCCCCTAAAAGCTCCCTTACAGAAAATAATGACATGAAATGATTCGATATTTGCAGCCTGACATCTGAAACACTGTTAAATGATAGTTATGTGATAATGTTTTTGCTTTTTTGATTTATTTTAATCCATTCATAGCAGACGTGTGTTGTAAGGTGAAATAGTCCCAGAGAAAGCTTAGTTTTTCAGATGTATGACTGTTTTACCATCAACTATGCATATAAAAACTAGAAGGCAAGTGTGGAAGTCTAGAAGTCACCGGTGGTTTGTATAGTAAATATGCTTTAGTAATGAATGTAAAGAAATCAGAGTCTGTAAGTTTCTCTACAGTGAACCATCTCACATCAACCTGGCCTCAAATCTCTAAGACGGAATTATTCAGAAATTTTGAAAAATTGGTGGAATTCCCCTTTAAGGACTTATTGCTTATTGCTGAGTTAATGTCTTATTTGACTTCATAAATTATTTGGTGAGTCTCGGGACAAACACACACACACACACACACACACACACACACACACACACACACACACACACACACACACACACACACCCTGAAAACAGCAATGAATTGAACTTACTTGAATCAAATATGTGCTTCATTTACCCATTAATAGTATATAAAACATTATTTTGTCTACTAGAAGTAATTGCGTTGATGTAAATGTTGATATTTATTCATGTAGAAATTATGTACACATTAGAATGAAATAAATTCAGATGGCCTTACATGTTCATGCACATACATACATAGAGACCTTAAACATATTTGTTGACACTCAGACCTTCTCCTTACATCATTTTTGTGTTGCCCGTCATAAAAAATGCAAAACATACCTTGGAAATAAAAGGAAAAAAAGGCTGTGATACACTAATGGAACCTCAGGCTTGTGTTGGAGCATCTATGACTAAAGGTCTAAACTGGCATCTATGACTAAAGGCCGACCTCTTCATTTAGGGTATATATTTATGTTTGATTATTTATTTACTAGCGGCAGGCAGTTTGCCGCTTTTTCGGGAGGTTGTAATAACTCAGCGCGACACTGTGATTTCACTGCACTCAGGCTTCTGAAACATGCCCTTGTCTCTCAGGAAATGATCATCTCTTTTAGCGATCTCTGATTTAGTACTGCCACCCCCAGCCAAGCATTTCATACGCTGTTATTGATGGTGAGCACAGACAGTTCATAAAATAAGTCTGCCTTCGAGGCAGTTTTATAAAAGGTGCACAACAGCAGAGTTGGGCAAAGTATTCTGAAAAAGCAGTGAGGCCTTAATAGTTTATACACTGTCTGTGACATGTTCCACTACAATGCAGAGAAAGTGACCCATTCAGAGTACTTTTAGAACACATTCATCTGGGCTGACCGGCCGAAGAAAAGACGCCAGAAAAGAGGCAGGACCACCGTTGTGTCAGTTCCAAAGTCAGCCTGGGTTAATACTCTAAATGACTGGCGCCCAGTTGTTCTGACCTCCATCATAAGCAACTGGATTGAGAAGCTGTTCAGAGACTTTATCTGCTCCTCACTACCTGCCACTCTGACAGAACAGATCCACTGATGACGCAATAGCCTTGACTCTACAGCACGTACTGCCCTCTCCCATCTGGACAAAAATAACACGTATGTGAGAAAGCTGTTTGTGGACTACAGCTCAGCATTCAACACCATCTTTGGGGTTTGGGGTTGAATAGTTCTCTGTGCAGCTGAACTTCCTGACGGGCCGACGCCAGGTGGTAAAGGTGGGCAACGTCACCTCCTCCTCACTGACCCATAACACCGGAGCTCCTCAGCCCTCTCTTGTACTCCCTGCACACCCATGACTGCCTGATCTCCAATGAGGAAGCCTACAGAGAAGAGGTCAGCTTTCTGACACTCTGTTGCCAGGAGAACAACCTCTCTCTCACTGCCGACTAAACTAAGGAGCTCATAGTGGACATCAGGAAGCAAGAGAGAGTGCACACCCCCATCACCATCAACAGAGCCATGGCAGAGAGGGTCAGCAGCTTCAAGGTCCTTGGTGTTCACATCTCAGAGGAACTGACTTGGAGCGGGTGGTAAAAAACCTCCACCTCAGGCAGCTGAAGAGGTTTGGCATGAACCCCCGCATCCTCAGAACATTCTACACATGTACTGTGGAGAGCGTTCAAGCAAGATCCATCACCACCTGGTATGGAAACTGCGCTGCCGTTGAGCGGAAAGCTCTGCCTTTTGGATTTATACACCAGCCGCTGCCTGAGGAAGACCAGGAGGATTCTAAAGGACTCTACACACCCAAGCCACTGTCTGTTCTCACAGCTGCAATCTGTGGAGGAGGTACAGAAGCATAAAGTCCAGAACCAGATGGTTCCGAGACAGTTTCAGACAGCCGGTAGTGCAGGTGTGTCAGTCTGTAGGCCTGTCACTGCACCTCTGAGTCATCATCTCCATGGACAATCACCACCTCATCCACATCTCATCAGACTCACTCTGACCCTCTGCACCTTCAACCTAACAAATCGGTGCTTACACATGTAGATTGTAGATCTTCTGTCCATCTCCTGTACAATCTGGAAGATTTCTATATCAGTATCCTGTCCCTGAGAACCTGCATCTCATTTATTATCTACCTCAGACTAACTGCACATACGGAATGTAAACAGCAGCACATTCCATAGTTTTATTTCATAACTTATTACTGTACAACTGTACACTGGAATAGTGCAGTACTAGTGTATATTGTGTATATGTGTATATTCAGAGGCGGTGTATGTATGTACACACAGTCCCACAGTCCAAAGACATGCAGTTAGGTCAATTGGACATGCTACTTTGCCCTTATATGCCCTTATATTGCCCTGTGTATGTCTGTCTGTCTGCCCTGCGATGGACTGGTGACTCTTACTTTAATGAGATACTTTTACTTCGCTATTTCATTTTCACAACGTCACAGAGTAAAAATATTCAAAAGAATCACCACTCAAAAAACAAAAAGCGCCAGAAGGAGAAACACTACAGAGATGGCCAGTTTAGTGGAGAAGGGCAGAGGGGAACTGAACCATGTCCAAACGGTCATCTAAAGAAAACGGCGTTACTATCAGCAGCCGAACATGGAACCTGCTGAGATCGGCTCTCACCACACGACTCGACTGAGGCAGCGTTAGTCGAGCTAGCTGAGCTAAACAGGTACCACGTTTACGGGTTTCTTCCTTTATCAAGCTTCCATTTGTTGAACTTTAAATCTGTTGCATATATTTTATTACACGTGCTTTTTGGCATCTGTAGGTAAAGCTAGTTTAGCTGCTGTGAAATGGTTGTTTATGGCTGTGAGACAAAAAAAACTAAAAACAAAACAAAAACCTGGACGGTGAATCTGTCGTGCTGTCGTTATTTAGGTTGATTGGCCTGATCTGATCCCTACCCACCTCCCTGTCCTCTCTCTCTCTGTGCTTTAGTGTTTGTCAAATGCAGTAATAACACATTAATAATATCTGATTCTGTATGAAGTGATCAGCGTGACTATTATGTATTACAGTAAAAAATCAAAGCGGGATAAGGTGCTGATGTTGCTGCTGATTTTAATGATGTAAATGTTATTTTTGATATCAGTGAAAATATACAGTTTGAAGACTGAATGAGTTATGGGGCAGTCATTGGCTGGAGGTCAGGGAACCAGCCTCGTGACCAGAAGGTCGCCGGTTCAATCCCCAGAGCCGACAGCACATGGCTGAGGTGTCCTTGAGCAAGACACCTAACCACCAACTGCTCCCCGGGCGCAGCGGATAGGGCTGCCCACCGCTCCGGGCAAGTGTGCTCACTGCCCCCTAGTGTGTGTGTGTTCACTGGTGTGTATGTGGTGTTTTACTTTGCCGGATGGGTTAATTGCGGAGGTGAAATTTCCCCGCTGTGGGACTAATAAGGGTCACTTAATCTAATTTAATCCAAACTGTTTGTAGATGTTCACACCTATTAACGTAAGCTAGAGTCCAGGTAGCTGATTGTGGCAGCAGGACTCACTAAAATGACATTATTAATGAAAAAATTTACTCATAATTTTCACTTCGTTTTTTCTCTTAATTGAAATGAATGAAACAGCAACATCCTCGGCGCGGTCTTTCAGGGATTCTAAAATACTTTATTAGACACAGATAAACTGGGACGTCTTATATTATCATCTAACCATAAAACCGACTCAGTTCACAGAGAGGTGTGGAGATGTGCTGTACTGTGATCAGTCTCAGCTCTCAGAGCTTTCGCTTTAGTGTTTTTCGGTACAGTTTATTTCCAGCGATGTAGCTGAATCAGAAACAATACTCCACAGCTTGAACTAGCTAAAGCCCAGGCTTAGAAACTATGCTAGACAGGTCATATGACATCACAGGTGAAACTGGGAGCGCTGATAGGTGCGTGACCGGTAGTCACCAGTCATGTGATCTCCTGCTGGCTCCTGGGTAATGGAGTCTGTTATGGACTCCGATGCCACCGGGAAGTCTGTAGTCACGTGTTCTCCCATGGTTTCATGGGAGATGGTGTTCGCAACACTGGGAGAGCCCATTTGAGGCGTGACAAGCATCATAATAAGAATTCCTAGCCATGTGATGTCAAGACGTATTTGTCTCTTTAAGGTAAAAGACACTTTTTCCAAAATTAATTAGGAAAATAAAGATTTTATATAACAGCGTTTTAGTAAAATTGAAATAAAATAATTGTTGCCATATGGCCACATCATGTAATAGAGGATTAAATATGCTTTTGTGTTCAATCCAATAAGCACTGGGTGTTCATAGCTATTGTTTTATCATTGTGCAGTGTGATTGTTATTGGTATCAATGTCAAAATGCTGCAGGTAGTGGCAGCCCTAATATTGCAATGTGCAATGTTTGTCTGTTTTAGTATCCAGTGCAGAAAATCTGAAGTGGCCAGTACTAGTGGCCCCTCTTACCCCTTGCTGGACTTCATTTTGAGAAGTGGAGAGAGGCTGGCAACAAGGCTTCCTCCGCTCTTCTCTCACGAATGAGACAGGAGATGGAGGGGACAGGCCGGGTTGGCGGTGCCGGTGTCCCCTGAGAATTTGTGTTGTGCTCGATTGGCTTGTTTACCTAGCGAGATGGCTGCAGCATTGTGCACCGCTGACGATATGTGATGGAAGGTAATTGAGTTTGATTGAAACCCACAAGCTATAGCACAGCCTCTCTCGCCCGCTCTCTCGCTCATTCCCCAGCGATCGATGTGTCAGGTGCAGTAAAGCTGCCTGTCTCAGGTCATATAGCACCTGTCAGCTGGCAGAAATGTCTAGTTATAATATCACCATGGTGACGGACAGGAATATCAGGTAGGTGGTTGCTAGGAGATAACACGCGTAAGTTTTTATCCCATGTCAAGACATGTGGTCAAACAAAACAAAAGCTGTACACATCAGGTCACGCACTGATTTTCAGACTTTGGGACATATTTTCTTCCATACAGTGAGAGCTAACTGCTCACCATGTGGCCATGAGGGACAGGGATGCAGCCTCACTTCCTGCTCTAAAATGCAGGGGTGTGGCTAAAATAAGGCTCCATCTATGGACTAAAACTCATTGTATTTGTGACACAAAAATAAAAGACAGATTTTTTTTTTACTTAAAAATTAAACTCTTTCAACTTCACTGTAAAAGAGATCAAGACTTTCTTCAAAAAGCAAACAAACAAAAAAAAAAACATGAAAAAGAAAGTATTGTTTTTATAAGTTTAAATTTTGGGTTTAGGATGTGGAACAGACACCTCCCAACAGTACGTACCCTAAAAATTATGATTTTGTATATATTACGCTTATTGCTATTGAAATTAATTTTTTCGAGTTTAGATAGATCGTAATAGATGAACACACCATCTCTCTCTCTCTCTCTCTCTCTCTCTATGTATATATATATATATATATATATATAATTTTATATATTTTTTATATTTATATATGTATATAACATTTTAATTTTAGTATTTAGGGCATCCACATTTTGTCTTTATTACAGTTCTTCAGTTTTTCAAAGAAATCTGTGATATTTCCAAACTTCCAACGTTCAGTCTTAGAAGTTGGTTGCATTTTCTGATTCTCATGGTTAAAGTAATTCCAAAAACATTCAGTGATATGAGGTCTGGACTTCTGGGGTAGTCAGTCCATTATTCTGAGAACACCAGAAGCTTCTTTGTTAGATTTTTTTTCTTTGTTAGATTTTTTTTTTGTTCATTTTCTTTGTTCAGTAAGTAACAGCTTCTTGACAGCTACACATCCTTTCAGATCCATAGCGCCGAGTTGTCTCCTTACAGTGGAAGGATGGACAGAAACACCTGTGGATGTTTTCAGGTAACGGTAGCAGAACCTTTTTACTGCTATTAACATTTTCAAAAAGGAACCATGTACATGTTCTCCAATCTGAACAACCATTTCATCCAGTAGAGTCTGCACTCTCAGCCAGATGCACTCTCAGCCCCAGTGACGTCACATGCACGGGCACATGCACAAGCGGCCTGACAGCATGGTAACTCTTGGCTGCTTCTGCTTAGTGATATCATCACTTAATCCATATTTCATCCATAACACGGCTGAAGAATTCCATTTAATGGAATTTAGTTTCTAGTGGTTTTCAAGAGTTGCTAATGATATTCCGCTTTTTCCTATTGGGATCATATCACAGTGTACAGGACTCTGGTCGTTTAATCAGATGTCTTGGGACTGATTGCAGATACATTTGATTGTTTCCTAATGGTCACTGATGATGGCAACCATCAAGCCCATCCCTGTTAGGAAGCGAAACCATCAAGTTTTGTTCATAATGGTTATAAAAATCTTCAGAGTGAGTTTTAATAGTAGCCTCTTTATTTTTATCCGCTAATATACACAACGTTGTGTCGTAGTGTTTTATTTTGAATGTTTACATATTTAATCACATTAATATCTATATGACAACATTAATATATGTGAATCTTGTTGCCCAGCAGTACGTGGTTCGCTGGTTTACAACTAACAAAAACTTTGTTGTGGCAGAGAAGTGCATGTCAGGCTAAGAGTGCATGTCTTTTTCATTTAATCAAGCAAACAACCATTTGTGAAAGTGTGAAATGGTTCTATGTAGAACTCAAAGGTCTAAATAGAACCATTGCCTTTACTAAAGAACATTTGTTTTGTTTAAGTGTGTAATTACATTTCTCAGACTTTCCTTTAAAGTCAGGACATTTTTAGACACACACACACACACACACACACACACACACACACACACACACACACAGAGTTGCACTGCCATTCTGCTGTAGTGAATTTAAAAATATTATAATAGTCCAACATTATACACTATACAATATATTTTCCAAAAGTATTGGCTTCACGCGCATTTGAAGTTGAGTGACATCCCATTCTTAATCCACAGGGTTTAATATGATGTCGGCCCACCCTTTGCAGCTATAACAGCTTCAACTCTTCTGGGAAGTGCATTTGCGAGGTCAGACACTGATGTTGGATGAGAAGGCCTGGCTCACAGTCCCATCCCAAAGGTGTTCTATTGGGTTGAGGTCAGGACTCTGTGCAGGCCCGTCAAGTTCTTCTACACCAAACTGGCTCATCCGTGTCTTTATGGACCTGCTTTGTGCACTGGTGTGCAGTCATGTTGGAACAGGAAGGGGCCGTCCCCAAACTGTTCCCACAAAGTTGGGAGCTTGAAATTGTCCAAAATCTCTTGGTGCTGTGCTGGATCTAGGGGGCCGAGCCCAACTCCTGAAAAACAACCCCACACCATGATCCCCCCTCCACCAAACTTTACACTTGGCACAACACAGTCAGACAAGTACCGTTCTCCTGGCAACCACCAAACCCAGACTCGTCCATCAGATTTCCAGACGGAGAAGTGTGATTGGTCACTCCAGAGAACACGTCTCCACTGCTCTAGAGTCCAGTGGCGGCGCTTTACACCACTGCATTCCACGCTTTGCATTGCGCTTGGTGATGTCAGGCTTGGATGCAGCTGCACATGGAAATCCATTCCATGAAGCTCTCTACACTGTTCTTGAGCTGATCTGAAGGCCACATGAAGTTTGGAGGTCTGTAGTGATTGACTCTGCAGAAAGTTGGTGACCTCTGCGCACTATGCGCCTCAGTATCCGCTGACCTGGTCTGTCATTTAAGTGGCCGACTACTTCATGGCTGAGTTGCTGTCGTTCCCAATCACATCCACTTTGGTATAATCCCACTGACAGTCGACTGGAATATTTAGTAGTGAGGAAATTTCGCAACTGGACTTGCTGCACAGGTGGCGTTGCATCACAGTACCATGCTGGAATCAGTCTGCAGGCCTAAGTGCTTGGCTTTATACACCTGTGGCCATGATAGTGATTGGAACAGCTGAAATCAATGATTTGGACGGGTGACTGAATACTTTTGGCAACATAGTGTATACCTACAGCTAGATAGACAGCATGTATATAATTTTACTCGACAAGACTTCATCCTTAATAAACAACATTCGGGTTTTCCTGCATCCAGACAAAGCTGGTCTGAGAGACGTCACGTCATGTTGAGGAAATTGTGTTTGGCTTCCTTCCGTTCTAGCACACTTGAGTGTTTTAGAACAATTGCTTTGGTAATTACTTTGCCCTTTAGCTGGAGGAGACTTCTCTCAGCTCTATCGAGCATCCTCAGTGCTCAGGCATTGAATTAGTCAGGAAGGTATATTAAGTCAGTTCAATTGATAAACTGTCCATCATGATGTTCCACTTACTGTAGTGTTTTTTTTTTCTGTTGGTTTAATGGTAGAATCTGTTCTCTAAAAGCAGCTAAAGCTTTTAAACTTCCCTGTCTGCCCCTCTCAAGTCACTGAGCCTCACTTATAAAATCTGTGCCGGCATGGATGATCGTACATGAAAATTCACATTTAAGTAATCATTCATAAAATGTGAATTTGATGTCGAAATAAGCGGATATCATCCCAGCACGTTTCCAGGTGGATACACAAACTTTTCCCAGTGGTAGAGCAGGGTGGGGCTGGAAAAGCTTGGTCATGTGCACTCATTTCTACAATTTATACATTAATCACGCTGTCACGGTGGGGAGCGATGAGGAGGCAGACACATAAGGGCAAATCCATAATCAGGGTCGAGACAGTCCAGGGTCAAGGAGCCAACACGGAGAGATCGGGGTGCAGACATTCAAACATAAACCAAACAGCACAGGCATGCAATACATAGACATTCAGACATTCACCAGTGTTTTCTTGTGATTAGTTCCTGGGTAAGAGCAGAATCTACACACACTCAAGAGCACAAATGTGCGAAAAATTCAGCGGGTTATGAACACGTCGCGAATCTGACATAGACGTTTTCTGAGGACCTTCCTCAAGAACAAGTTTAAGAAAAAACTTAGGAAGATATTAGCGAATGAGGCCCATTGATACCACTTTTTAAAGAGAAAATATTAGGATATTATCCATATTAGTTCTATATAGTGCTGTAGTCTGGTGAACATGCCACATACAGAGTTTTTTAATGTTCTGTTTCTATACAGATGTGTTTTTTTGCACATACCCACATCACACGCCAACTTTGTGGAGCACTAGAAATTGGTGCATTTTAATTGGTTCATTTTCGCCTGTTTCTATGGATACCAACATTGGATGTTCAGGTATCCTGCACAAACAAGCACAAATTCACCCTCTACGTTTCTCTTATTGTTAAATTTGAAAGTGTTTAGTTTTATTCTTTTAATTCAGAGCATTTATAAAGTATTTTATGTAGACAAGTTATTCTACACTAGAACAGGGGTATTTAATTAAAATTCAGTGAGGTCCAGTTAGAGAAAAGCGAAGCGAAGGTCTGGAACATCATAATGTCTAACTTGCATCTTGATTCACTGCCATATACTGAAGTAGCCGAGTAGGAATATCAACATCTTATACAGTCTACAACTGAATGTCAAATCAATTAAAGTCCAGTTCGGTCATATTTCAACAACATTTATGGTCAATTTTGTCTTTTTAGAGCACGACATGTGAAATCATTTCCCTCTGTCTCACTTTCTTCTCTGACTGCTGTTTCTCGCCTTGTCCCTCCTCTGTGTGGCGTCACTCACTCGAGTCTCAGTGCTTATTGTAGTGCACAGATCTGATTGGCTGAGTGCCATCACGTATGATATTTACAACTCATGCGATTGATCTGTGAGTTTCCCAGGGCACTAAAGTGGCACCGTAAAGGCTAGAAAAGCTACGCCAATTAAAATAGGACAACCCCAACAAAATTAAAAAGTTCTTCATAGTTTATCGGATTTAGGTCCAGGTCCGCATAGGACAGTGTCTGGGTCCGGACTGTAGTCCGCCTACTAGTGACCTCATCTCTAGAATGACCACAGCATCATTTGAATAAGAAGTTGGCAAATAAGAAGCACCTTCAGCCTTGTGAAATGAGTTGAGGTGAAAATAGATGCACTGTGATTGAAATATTCATTCTGATAAATATCAGTGTAAGGTGCTCATCTAGGCCCTGCAGTGGACCGGCAAGCTGTCCAGGCTTTAACCTGCCTTCTGCCCAATGACTGCTGGGATAGGCTCCAGCACTCCCAGCGATCCAGAAGTATAAGTGGTTTAGAAAGTATGTGTGTGTGTGTGTGTGTGTGTGTGTGTGTGTGTGTGTGTGCTAATCTACATTACTTGCAGCATGACAATTTCCCTAACCTTGGCTCAGATATGCTAAAGTCTGCAGTATTTCAGCAGCTAAGCAGGCTATTAGCAATTGTGTATTAGACAGACTGTGGCTTCAAAACAAGGCCAAAACATTTCGAAATGCTTATAAAAGGAGGGCTGTGACTAATCTCTGATGTCAAGATTTTAAAAACACAGCTTAACTTTCAGGCATTTTATTCTGCAATGTTTTATGTTGTATCCATTCAAAAACGGATGGAAAAGAGAGGAAGGAGCAGAGAAGTTATTTATTTGAGCTCATAGATCTCTGACTCTCTGTCACAGCAATGCAAACCCAGACTACGCCAGTCTTATACAGTTAACTGTCTGCATAACAAATGATTGTGTCTCAGTGTTTCAGCTCTCAGGAGCTCAGTGAATTCCAGCGTGGTGCCGTGATCGGACGCCACCTGTGCAACAAGTCCAGTCGTGAAATTTCCTCGCTACTAAATATTCCACAGTCAACTGTCAGTGGGATTATAACAAAGTGGAAGCGATTGGGAACGACAGCAACTCAGCCACGAAGTGGCCGGCCACATAAAATGACAGAGCAGGTCAGCAGATACTGAGGTGCATAGAGCGCAGAGGTCACCGACTTTCTGCAGAGTCAATCGCTACAGACCTCCAAACTTCATGTAGCCTTCAGATCAGCTCAAGAGCAGCGTGGAGAGCTTCATGGAATGGGTTTCCACAGCTGAGCAGCTGCATCCAAGCCTGACATCACCAAGCACAATGCAAAGCGTGGAATGCAGTGGTGTAAAGGCCTGCTCGTCCAACATCATTGTCTGACCTCACAAATGCGCTACTGGAAGAATGATAAATTCCCATAAACACGCTCCTACCCCTTGTGGACAGCCTTCGCAGAAGAGTTGAAGCTGTTATAGCTGCAAAGGGAGGACATCATATTAAACCCTATGGATTTAGAATGGCATGTCACTCAATTTCATAGGTGTGTGAAGGCAGACGAGCGAATCCTTTTGTAAATATACTATATGTCAGATTAGTGGTCCCCAACCCTGGATCTGGAGAGCTACCTTCCTGCAGAGCCCAATTCCATTCATGATCTGTCAAATCTGAATTAAGTAAGGAGAAGGGCAGCTTATTTCATGCAGGTAGTGCTCCAGGACCACTATGTTACATGCATGATTGACAAGCTTCACACTAGGCTTGTGAAATCGTGATCAATATATTATTGTCCGAGCATGCACTGTGTCCATCATTGATTGATGACAGTATTGTGGGGAGGTGTGGCAGGCAGGCAGGCAGGAGATGCTTTCCAAAACAAAAAAGGCACCCCAGGAACACACAGTATGAGGTAACATTGAATGTGGAATAACTGCCGAAAATCACATTTTGTCAGTAATCCGATCAACACGTTTACATGCCCTTGAGTAATCAGATAATGGGGACTCTTCGGGTCTAGAGTCAGACAGTAATCAGATTTCTGCTTCGCAACCACCCAGTAAAGTCACAGAATAAGACATGATATAAACATATCATAAACTCAAACTTCACGCTGTGGCTTTTAAAAAAAAACATTGAGCCACTTTACCTGAAAATATGAATATACTAGAAAATATCTAGTATAGATATCTAGAAAATAAAGAAAATTGAAATCTCTCATTTATCAAGCGTGTAGTTGGTTTCAGCGTCACAACAAAACCATTTTGCTGCGTCTCGTGACAGCGCTGCCCGCTTATTTCTGGTTTGTTTATGCTCATTCGCAGACTGAGAATTCGGAAAGAAATCAGAGTAAGAGCACACATGGACGGAGAAATCTGATTATTGAGCTAAAATCCAGCTCTGATTAATGGATTGATTAATTCTGAATAATTCGACTGCAGAAATCCGACTACGATCAGAATATTGAGTGGATGTAAACGCACTTATTGACTGAGACGCTACTACTAACCTGCACGCTGCAGACTCTATTAATAGATGTCTACAGCCCTATTCTCCAACAACCTAATTCAGCATGGCAGATTATGTGGTAACACCATACAGAAGCCTGTTTAATCCATAGAAAATAAAGTAAACAAGCTTTTGTTTCACATTAAAACCTTGTAAGCCAACTTTGTCCTTGCTATGGTTTGGTAGTTCTTGGTTAAGGTTTGTAGTCTTTGCTATAGGTTTTATAAAGTGCACACTCAAAAATGTACAACTGTTTTTTGTGTATATATATATATATATATATATATATATATATATATATATATATATATATATATATATACATACATATATATATATACAATGTATACTGTGGAAAATACTGTGTCACAGATGCATGTATACAATGATTCAGTAATGCTAATGCAGTCAAAATTTTACTGATATCAACATCTGAAACTCGTTCATACCACGTGATGTAAGCAGAGTGTACATCGCCATGCTAATGAGCAAATGACTCAAGCTGGCAGTTTCATAACAACCGAGAAACTAGCAGAATATTAAAAATAATGTTCCAATAAAATGAACATCCAGAACGTCCCGTACTTGAAAAGTAGTGATCAAACCTTACATTAGATAATGTATCAAGTATTACAGTAAACAGATCGTTAGCTTCTTGGATATCCTCTCCACTTAAAATATTAAATAAAACATCCTAAAATACCGTCTGGTGTCAAGCTCATCGTATTTGGTCTACACCGTGTAAGTTATTATTGAATAAACTAATCATTTTCAGTGACAAGTGATTCCAGACAATGATCAGCACATATATGTACTGTACATATTGGCACTTGCCTCTTTGGGACTCATCCACCTTGTTTACAGTGCTCTCTAACGTCATATAATGAAGAGTTGGTGAAGTTCAGTGGCAGCCATCGCTACGCTCTTTACTCTTGCAAACATTATTTCAGCAAGGCGGGCGGGGGGGTGGGGCGGCAAATGTCACAGTGGCACTAATGGATGGAAAACAACAAGCGACGCAAACCCTGTTTTTTCTTCCACCTTCGGGATTTAGATTGGCATAGTGGAACATATAATGCAGTGACAAGCTGTGCAGGTTTCTGAGCTGAGATTTTGTATGATTATACACTCAGAATAAGCTAAAAACAAGAACACATGCCTCAGAATATGAGGCTCTTTCTTTTGGATGCTTATTCAGTCTTTTACACACACACACACACACACACACACACACACACACACACACACACACACACACACACACACACATATATATGTGTATCCATCCATCCATTACCTAAGCCACTTCTCCATCAGGGTCGTGGGGGGGTGCTGGAGCCTATCCCAGCAGTCTTCGGCAGAAGGCAGGATACACCCTGGACAGGTCGCCAATCCATCGCAGGGCAGACAGACAGACACAGACAGTCACTCACACACTCACACCTAGGGGCAATTTAGCATGTCCAATTGGCCTGACTGCATGTCTTTGGACTGTGGGAGGAAACCGGAGAACCCGGAGGAAACCCACGCAGACACGGGGAGAACATGCAAACTCCACACAGAGAGGACCCCGGTCACCCGGCCGGGGAATCCAACCCAGGCCCTCGTTGCTGTGTGTGGAATTTTATTTATATGCAAAGCTAGTAATCAGAATTCCAAATGACTGGCTAATGTGCGTAATATTTTAATAGATAAGTAGAGGCTGTTGTATTGAAATGAATATACTGCTGTGCTTAAGCATGATTGTCTGCTACCTCTCCCGGAACTGATGTGGTGAAGTTATTTTTGGGGGGAAAGTAGTCTGTGGGCCAGATTTGCTTATGAGCACAGGCGCAGAGCAAAACGTGCCTTGATGCGACTGCAATATGTGACCACAATGTGTGTGACTTTTACATCTGACTTACTAAGACTGCAGCTTATCACACAAACGTCTAGCCCCGCCCACACACTGCTCATGAGGCGCAGGGTTTAAAAGGCTTCAACAAGCATGAAACTGACAGTAGCCATGTTTACATGCAGCCTAATAACCCATTAATAATCTGACTAATAGCTCAATGGGAATGGAATATGTCCATATATATACTTCAATCGGAAAAGTCTAGTCCGATTGAGGCCATTCGGAATACAATTTCTATCCGATTGATCGAAGTGGGTAATCCTGTAAATAATCTGTTAGATAGAAGAATAATAGCCGTGTAAACGCCTGAATCCGATTACATTCCCTATCGGAACGTGTAAGTATGTTCTGTGTATGCATGTTCGCATCATTGCAAAAGTTTATAACATTCAACATTCATGGCGGAGCAGAAACTGGTCTGCAGAGGAGACGATGGTTGGACGGACGTCCAGCTTATGTACAACGCCCCCTAGTGTGTGTGTGTTCACTAGTGTGCATGTATGTGGGTGTTTCACTGCACGGATGGGTTAAATGCAGAGGGCTAAGAGGTGCAAACACACAGAGTGACAAATGGTTGTAAAATCTATTCTATTCTATTCTGTATTTCAAAACACGATGTCCTCCTCTCGGCCTTCTTTAATAAGGACATGTAAGATACATTTTTCAGAGTCTGACATCATTTTAAAGCAATTAAACACAAGCACTGCTCACTGCTGCTCATCTCACTCTGACTGGACGTCACGTGACGTTCGCTGTCATGGTAACGTTTACTCTATGTGGTTCTCCAAGTGTGCGCATCATTTTGGATCTGATTACTTGTTGTGAGCATGTAAACAAAGATTTTCCATCAGACTGCTGAATAGAGTGAGCATAAACACTTCAGTCTTAATCTGTAATCGGAATGTATTCAATCAGATTGGCAAAAATCGTCGCATGCAAATACAGCAAATGAATGTTCAGAGATGAAGCGATAGTGTTGTGAGTAAATTAAGTTCTTTTCCACTAAAACATGCTACAGGGGGGTTGCTGTACTTGATAACACACACTGCACATGTGTATTGCAGGGGCCTTTTTTGACCCATCTTCTCACATGCATAGTCTTCGCTTCATATATAAAGAGTTAATAGCAGGCATGTCAAAATGGGGACGATCTGGGCTGAAAAGCTGTGGAGATCAGCATTTACCCTCATCTAACACTCTGAATTCAGCTCATGAAGGCCTTGCTAATTAGCCGATGAACTGAATAAGGTGTTTTTAATGAGGCAGTGAGCTGAAGACTGAGGTGTTTTGGCCCACAAAGACCACAGAAAGGCACATACATTTTATTTATTTAATTTAGTTCATTTAGTTTAACGTTATTGAGTTTTTCATTAATTTTTTTTACAGAAATTTCAGGCCTTTACATTGTATCTATGCCCTCTCTCTGTCTCTCTCCATTAATGGTACTTTCTATAGCTGTGCTGGAATAGCTCCAGGGTTAGGAGTGGGTGAATGAAACCATGCTCCTGAATGAAACCATGGATGATGAGAGTGATGTGTACATGAGCTGGAGTGAGGCTTCTCTCTCAAACATGATTAGACTGTCTCCCTTGATAAGAGTGTCTGCAATATGCTCCACATTACATTAAGTACATTAATTATATGAAGTATACTACTTATTATATTAATTCTATGAAGGGCCTGTTTAGGATTATTTGTTGCTGTGTGTATATTTATCACATGCTGAGATACTGTACACCTACTCTATACGTGTAGGACATAAGCATTTCGTGTGTTTGGGAAGCATCATTGAGCTGACCTTAATGTTCAACCCTTTAAGAAACTATATATAAACAGGACCTAGAAACGATGCCACCTTCTCTGGGCCTGAGCTCATTTAAGATGGATTGGAGGTGAAGTGGAAACGTTTTCTGTGGTCCAATAAATCAAGTCAAATAAAGCCAGCGTCTGTAATGGTATAGGGGTGGGTTAGTGCATGTGACATGGCTGACAGGCACATATGTGAAGGTACCATTAATGCTGAATGATATATACAGGTTTTGGCAACATATGCTGCCATCCAGATGACGTCTTTTTCAGGGAAGGCCTTGATTATTTCAGCAAGACCATGTCAAACCACATTCTGTATGTATTACAACAGCATTGCATAGTAAAAGAGTTAAGGAGCTAAACCAGCCTGCCTACAGATCAGACCTGTCACCACTGAAAACTGAGATGAACCGTGCATTCAGCCAAATTGTCCATACTTGTTGCCTCAAAAATTTCTGAGAACATCTTCTCAATTTCCTTCAGGTCGAGAACTTTGAAGGCCCTCAGGTCATCAATGTCATGCCAAATGGTACCAGTGATCTTGTTCTGCAGAAATAAGGGAAGATGCAGCATGAAAGATGATCAAGATGCATACAGACTCCAGAAAACTGTTTGTCAGGCTCTGAAAATGAACGATGACACTTAATTTGAAAGCTACCTGAAACTGTATTGATCAAAAAGCACTTAGTGATGGACATTTATTTTGGACTGTTATGAAGGTAGAAGCTTAGTTAAGATTGTCATGTTTTGTATCAGTTTTTTAAAATATGTCCTCAAGCATTTCAGGGAAGCAGTTTGAGGGCATCAAGATCTTTCACAAACCTGATATATGGTGTTTTTAACTGAAAAATGAAATGAAAGAAATGAAAAAAGAGTCCCCAAACTGTTGACAAGCTGAAATTTTATATTGAACATGAAGGGGAAAACATATCACTTTCTAAACTACAGCAGTGTTTCCTCAGTTCACAAACACAGAGTGTTGTTAAAAGAAGAGGTGATGAAACACAGTGGTAAAAATGCCCCCGTGCCATCTTTTTTAGAATGTGTTGCTGGCATCAAATTCAAAATTGGCATATATTTTTCAAAAAACATAAAAATTTCTGTTTCAGCATTTGAGATGTTGTCTGTACTATTTTCAATTAAATATAGGGTTTAAATGATTTGCATAATAATGCATGTAAAGAAGCAGCAGGTTGTAACACGACGGAATGACGCAGACGCTTGTGGGTGAAAGGTGAATGAGAGGCTTTACTGGTCAAAACAAAGTCCACAATCATAGTCAGTTTTTAAACACTGTGTCCACTCATTGTCCACTCTATTAAACACTCCTACCTTGTTAGTCCACTTTGTAGATGTACAGAGAAGTCAGAGACAATAGCTCACCTGCTGCTGCACAGTTTGTGTTGGTCATCCTCTAGTCCTTCATCAGTGGTCACAGGACGCTGTTGGCTGGATATTTTTGGTTGGTGGACTGTTCTCAGTCCAGCAAAAACACTGAGGTGTTTAAAAACTCCAGCAGCACTGCTGTGTCTGATGCACTCAGACCAGAACAACACACACTAACACACCACCACCACATCAGTGTCACTGCAGTGCTGAGAATGATTCACCATCCAAATAGTACCTGCTCTGTGAGGGTCCATGGGGGTCCTGACCACTGAAGAACAGGGTAACAGAGTATCAGAGAAACAGATGGACTACAGTCTGTAACTGTAGAACTACAAAGTGCAGCTATGCAGTAAGTGGAGCTGATACAATGGAGCGTAGAAACAAGGAGGTGGTCATAATGTTATGCCTGATCTGTGTACATGTTTTCTGTTACTTCTCAACTCCGCAGGTATTTTGGAGGACAGAGCTGACAGGAAAAAAGGGCAAGCAGAAGGTGAATGAAATTAAATTTAATGTACAGCATATGGCATGCACTTTTGTCCAGACGGTCTAATCATGTTTTAGAGGAAGGCAAATGTAGACTGACGTTATAGGCAGCCTGAAATAACACAGTTATGTTCTCACCTGCTTTCAACACAGTAATGTTGTTCTCTGCTACATCCGATCTCTATTAGAGAGAAAAGATCGGTTTATAACACTCTTGAAGCAGGTGGTCTCTTTGAAAGCCTTGCATGAATTAGTTTTTTACAGTAGCAGATAACTTTGTTCAGCAAGTTATTGGTCCTCTTTACTGCAGACATTACGGTTGGTTATTCAGAATGACCACATTCTGTAATACAGTGTCGCTCTGTCAGCAGTACTTTCAATGCTGTAGTGATGCATACTTCCGTGGCAGGTGTTAGTGAGGGGAAATCTCCACAGGTGGCTGGTACTGCACCAGTGGGGGTGTCCAAGAGTGATGAAGCTTGCTTGAACCCACATTGATCCACTAGCTCTATTCTTGTGGCGAGACTGAGCAATTATGGAACAATTAGTGAACCGAACAATTATTATACATGCCAACCAGGAGGGCACTTGACCGAAGGGTAGGGATCAAGCCACTTTTGGAGGCCTATCTGTGCATGTGTCTGCAATCCTGCACACCACATAGTGCAAAGTGTTTAATTTTATTTAGGATGTTGAAGAGCTTTGGGGTCAGACCAAACATTCTTGGTTGTTTAAAGTAGCAAGGCCATTCAAAAAGATCTGTCAGGTTTTGAACAATACTGTGCTAAAGCACACAGCAGAGATAAGGAGTCAGTCACTTGGACTCAAGCCTGGAGCTGTACTTGCACCCAGAGGCTTGAAATATGACTGGGATTCGCACCTCAGAGACCCAGCACTTGGCTAGAGACTTGACTAGGACTCGTACCTTAGAGACTGAAGCCTCAACTCAGACCTGCACCCTGGAGACTCAAGACTCATACTCACACTGCAGAGGCTCAACACTTGACTCAGACTCGCACCGTGGAGACTCAGGACTCAACTCAGACTCTCACTTCAGAGACTCAACACTGGACTTGGACACACACCATAGAGACTATAGATTTGACTTGGACTCGCACCTCATAGACTGAAGACTTGACTCAGACTAGCACCCTAGAGACTCAGGACTCTACTCAGACTCACATGTCATAGACTCAACACTTGACTCAGACTCGCACCCCAGAGACCCGGCTAGAGTCAGCTAGAGATTTTACTTGGATTCTCACCTTAGGGACTGAAGATTTAACTCAGACCTGCACCCTGGTGACTCGGGACTTGACTAAGACTCACAGTACAGAGACTCAACACTTGACTCAGACTCGCACTGTGGAGAATCAAGACTCAACTCTGACTTACACACCAGACTTGAGACATGACATGGACCTGCCCCTCCAAGACTCAAAACTCAACATGGACTCGCACCTAAGAGACTCAAGACTCAACTTGGATTTGCATCCTGGAGACTTGAGACTCGACTTGACTTGAAGATGGTGCCTGAGATTCTAGCACTGGTGAGAGTTGTGAGAGACGGCATGAATATAGTGCCTGAGTCCTGACAAGAGCTGTTAGTGGCAGCTTAAGGACTGTGCCCAGGCCCCAAGCACTGGTGAGAGCCATGAAAGGCAGCATGAGGATGGTGCTCAAGCCCTTAGCACTGACAAGGGCCTGCAAGTGATGCCTTGAAGATGGTGCCTGGGCCCTAAGCAGCAAGCCCTCTCTGTCCCTCTTGGCTTAGGTTCTCCGTTAAAATGAGCAGAGAAAGAAACGAGAGCAAGAAGTATGGGCTGCAGAGTGACAAAGAGACTGTGAAATAGCTTGTGTTCAGAAAATGACCGCACAAACACACACTTCCGAAGACGCATATCCTTCTGGGTCACAAGGGGACCTATAGCCTATTCCAGTAGTCATTGGGCAGAAGGCAAGAAATACCCTGGACAAGCCGCCAGTCTATTGCAGGACTAGAATATAAATACAATAAATAAACATAATAAGTAAATAATTAAATAAAAATAATTATGCTATCAATAAATAAATAATATAAATAATAAATAATGCTGTCAATGTGCAGAACATAATACAACCCCAATTCCAATGAAGTTGGGATGTTGTGTAAAACATAAATAAAAACAGAATACGATGATTTGCGAATCCTTTTCAACCTATATTCAAATGAATACACTACAAAGACAAGATATTTAATGTTCAAACCGATAAACTTTATTGATTTTTGCAAATATTCACTCGTTTTGAATTTGATGCCTGCAACATGTTCCAAAGAAGTTGGGACAGGGGCTACAAAAGACTGGGAAAGTTGAGGAATGCTCAAAAACACTCCACAGGTGAACAGGTTAATTGGGAACAGGTGAGTGTCATGATTGATGATGATAAAGGGAGCATCCCGGAAAGGCTCAGTCGTTCACAAGCAAGGACGGGGCGAGGTTCACCACTTTGTGAACAACTGCGTGAGCAAATAGTCCAACAGTTTAAGAACAACGTTTCTGAATGTGGAAATTGCAAGGAACTTAGGGATTTCATCATCTACAGTCCATAATATCATCAAAAGATTCAGAGAATCTGGAGAAATCTCTTCAAGTAAGCAGCAAGGCAGAAAACCAACATTGAATGCCCGTGACCTTCGACCACTCAGGGGGCACTGCATTAAGAACCAACATCATTCTGTAACGGATATTCCCACATGGGCTCAGGAACACTTCGGAAAACCACTGTCAGTGAACACAGTTCGTCGCTCCATCTACAAGTGCAGGCTACAAGTGGCGAAAGCCAAATATCAACAACACCCAGAAACGCCGCCGGCTTCTCTGGGCCCGAGCTCATATGGACTGACGCAAAGTGGAAAAGTGTCCTGTGGTCCATGTGGTCCAGGTGAGTCCACATTTCAAATTGTTTTTGGAAATCATGGACGTCGTGTCCTCCGGGCCAAAGAGGGAAAGGACTGTCCGGATTTTTTAATCAGCGCAAAGTTCAAAAGCCAGCATCTCTAATGGTGTGGGGGTGTGTTAGTGCCCATGGCAGGGGTAACCTGCACATCTGTGAAGGCGCCATTAATGCTGAAAGGTACATACAGGTTTTGGAGCAACATCTGCTGCCATCCAAGCAACGTCTTTTTCAAGGACGTCCTGCTTATTTCAGCAAGACAATGCCGAGCCACATTCTGCACGTGTTACAACAGCATGGCTTCATAGCAAAAGAGTGCGGGTACTAGACTGACCTGCTTGCAGTCCAGACCGTCTCCCATTGAAAATGTGTGGAGCATTATAAAGCATAATATACGACAACGGAGACCCCGGACTGCTGAGCTACTGAAGTTGTACATCAAGCAAGAATGGGTAAGAATTCCACCTACAAAGCTTCAACAATTAGTGTCCTCAGTTCCCAAACACTTATTGAGTGTTAAAAGGAAAGGTGATGTAACACAGTGGTAAACACGCCCCTGTCCCAACTTCTTTGGAACGTGTTGCAGGCATCAAATTCAAAACGAGTGAATATTTGCAGAAAACAAAAGTTTATCCGTTTGAACATTAAATATCTCGTCTTTGTAGTGTATTCAATTGAATATAGGTTGAAAAGGATTCGCAAATCATCATATTCTGTTTTTATTTATGTTTTACACAACGTCCCAACTTCATTGGAATTGGGGTTATACAATAAAGTCACTCACATCTAGCAAAAAGAATAAGAATACATATCTAAAGAGATAAAATTAGTATAGGTTTATAATACCAACATAACGTAAACACAAATAATGTGAGTCTGAATGCACTCATTCTATCTGTCGGTTTCTCTGTCCATCTCAGGCTCATCTATCATTTTCCCTCGTCTCATTTCTCTATCAGTCTCTCTCTGCTCAACTCTCGTGACTCCTTTCTTCTGAGTCTCTCTGGACTATTACAGCTCTCACTATACATTGTGATCTCCAGAATCCAATTCTGAAGGTCAGCTAGATAAAGTTGCCCTCGCTCACAGATTAAATAGGGAGCCTTGTGGTCTCTTTGAATGACCTTCTATAGCTCAATTCACTTTCCCAGCCCTCTGGGTCAATAGCTATGGAACTCAATCCAATGTGGAGTGTGATGAGTTTAGCCATAGAGAAGGATAAACTCAACTGGTGGTTTAACTATAGAAACGTGTGTGTGTGCGTGTGTGCGTGTGTGTGTGTGTGTGTGTGGGGGGGGGGGGGGGGTCACCTCTTCTAACAGGGTAATTCAACCACTTTTAGCTGCCCCTATGACAGACACAGCTTGTATATTCTCCTTCGTTAATCTCCTTTTTGTTCATCGGTCATGAATCTCCTCTTGGACATGGCTTGTAACTCATATTTTCTGGCTCATGTTTAACAGGTGGAAGATCCCCACAAGAGGACACTATAAGCACTTAAATAGCTTTTGGTGCTTTATAAAAGCAAAGCTTTGCATGAGCAACATTATGTTCTCACTAATATTAGAAAACAATGAAATGTGCAAACATTTATTTTATTTAATTGTCTTGTGTATGGGGGGAGGGGCTTCCACACACCACAGACTATCTAAATGAATAAGTAAAAGTACAGCTACAATACGACCACCCTTACAAATGATTCCCGAATGTTATTACTTAGGTCATAAAACATGTATAAGGACTTGTAACGCATGTGATCTGATGAATATGAATATCCGATGAAGCTGACAGGTATAATGCTGTCTGATGGAGAAGACAAAGTTCTCAGTTTTAATATTATAAATGAATGAGGCTTCGGCGTGACGAAAGCAGGTCACAGGTTGCTTTTATTTATGTTGTAACTACTCATTTATGATTTTTAAGGTGTTTATGGCCTGATTAATAACCATTCATAAAGCTTTATAATGGTAGTCGTATCCTAAAGTTGTAAGAACAAAAGCAAACCTTCGGAAAAATCAATCGGGAGATGTCCCTCAAAGGCAGCCGATACAAAGTGATGCATGCGCACCCTCCTAGACACCAAAGCATCACTGCATCTTTTCAGACTGCCAGCTCTGTTACGTTAGCTAACGGACACCTGTGATGGCCAGCATTATGCTGAATGATGGACAGACAGACCAGTCCATTCCAGAGAGAGAGGTCTGTTATGCTCTCTTGGACTCCCAGCCACAGATGGCTGTGGCATCACCAGGATCAAACTTGTTAGGGCTTATTTATGCTTTCGTGTAGTAAAGCACTTTGAGCTGCACGTCAGTGTATCAAAGCTGCTTTATAAATAGGTTATAATAAGTTTAGAATAAGAGAAGCACATTATGAAGTGAGGGAATTCAATTAGGCGTGCTGTAAAGATCGTCAAACCTAACAAATAATAAATGAGGAAATAATAACAGATGTATTCATGAAAGTACATCGGTGCTGTTGGACCTCGTATCTCCAAAATGGTAACTTTACAGGAGAAGGAAAAAATACACTTTGCTTTTAATGTAAGTCAATGGAACCAAAGTTTTTTCTGTGTCATTTTGGGCCGTTTATTTTGGTCTGTTCATCGTCAAATTTACACACAACGTAAAAGACGACAGGTAGTTTCAAATTATGTCAAGAACTGAAAAATGACAAAAATGGAGATACAAGGTTATATAAGTGATATGTAGAGTTCCAAATTATTTTGGACTATCCACTAACCTCCGAATTATGATGATTGAGGTCTTTTCTGCCTCTCATTACACTACATTAGTGACATCACCTTGCTTTTGGGTCAGGCATTCTTTCACTTGCCAGGATTTTACGCGCTTGCTCGCATAGAATCTCAAAAAGCCATAAGTCTGTCCGTTTGGGTGGTCAATTAAGTCTCCCCGGTTGACAGCTGATGTGATTCATGCCGTCTCGGAACATTTCCATAAACGCAAGGTGCACGGCTCTTAGGAAAAGAGCTTTGCGCCTCTGAGACGACGGCTCTGGAGGACCCATCATCCACCTGTCACACGTCTCACGCTTCCCTTTTTAATGGCATTTTGTTTCCTTTCATTAGAATTCGAATGTAAAGAATGAGCGACAACCAAAGACCAAACCAAACCCAAAATGCTCAAAAGAACCTATGAATCACAGATTTACATCATTACTGTACATTAGTGAACCGCTGAGTTTGACTGATACTCCTGTTTTAGAATGGGGGCAGAAATGTGGGTCACGTGCAAAGAAATCTGACGTTGGAAGTGGAAAAAAGCGCACAGTAAAAATATCTTTCTATGGGTTTTTCTTCCATACAGGATGGACATAATTGTTCCATTTCAGCGCTGCACTGCAACGTTTCCATCCAAGCATGCACTGGGTAGTTTAACCCTCGCCTCATAGCTTGCAGGTCTGCAGAGGAGTTGCCAGGGAAACGAGATTACAGGAGAAACGTTAGATACTTTTCCACCATGGCAATCAATTTAAAAGTATTATCAATTAGGTGACATTATATTAGTGTTGCTACAGTATTTCAGCGCTGATCCAAAGAGAAACATGGATGAACATGGAGAGTGTCACGCATCCAGCGAGCTCTCAGAGAGACTCCCAGAATCCACACGGAGATCACATGACTGAGCTACTTCCTTCACACCAGCTCAGACTCCAATACCCAGAGTTCTGTGGGGAACCACGTGACTCCGGACCTTCTCTCATTCTCCTATCAGCGCTGGAGATCCCCTGAATACTAATGCGTATCACCTGTGTTTTAATCATGCGACTCATGTAGTTTAGTTTATAAGCCCAGGCTTTAGCTAGAACCGGTTGTGAGTATTGGTATTGCTCTCTTGGGAAACTAATGAACGTTTATTCCATTGTCCATTCCGTGTTTTTGGCCTTCTGCCTGCTTTATTTTTGATTTTGCCTTTTTGATCTGCCCTTTTACTGGACCTCTCGCTTGTCTTGTTGACTTCGTTCCAGATTTGGCCTTATTTGTTATGATTGCTATTGTTAACCTGTTGTGCTCTTTGGAACTGACCCAGGCCTGTTTTCTGACTACGTTATATGCCCCCGCTTCCAACAGTAAAGCCTTCCTTTGTTTTCAATCCACGAGCATCTGGTTTATGGTGGCACAGGGCAAAAGACACTTGACTGTTAATCTAGGTTATTGTTAAAAGATTGTATTCTAGGTCATTTTGGGGCATTCCTATTGGTAAAATTGTGTGAAATGTTCATACGGTATAAAGAGCAAATGCTGCATTCAAATGATGTAGAAAAAAAAAGACAACAGAGTTAGTATTGAGTTAGTTAGCAAACAAGCTAGCATAATCTTAGCTAACATTTTCACACTTCAACTAGTAAAATCGTAGCTAGTGTTTGAAGTTGCGATGCTAATTTGTCAATCGTTCTGTCCGCATGTGCTACAGTCAATTAGAGAGGTTAACGTTTTTCCAATAAACCTGACATAAATGGCTCGTAAGTGGATTGAAGTCAGCTACTCGATGTTAGCCAACAGTGGCGAAATAGCAACGATGTTAAATATTGAATATCCCTTAATGGGGTAGATTGATCTATAAAACACAACCGACTCATTATGAATGATTATTTTCTGCTTTTTTGAAGGTGTGGAGAGTAGATTGGACACACTGTCAAAATACGGAATTTTCTGTTTTTTGAGGTAAGTACACATTGGTTATAACAGATAAAACTACATTCACAGAATGTTCTCCAAAAACAAATGTGAGAAAATAGTCATCAATATGAAAAATGAATGTTTACTGTTATTTAACAAAGTCCATCCTTTTGTTGACTCGATTTCCAGTCAGAACGGCCATTCAGTGCAAGTTATTTCTTCAGCGTCAAAAGCAGAAAGCATATTTATTAGAATATTACACAGAAGTCTCTAATGGTAAGTATTATTTCAAATCTACTTGACTTCAATTTGTGCACTCTACTGTCACTTTAACCCTTCCACCCTTTCATCTCAAAACCAGTGAGTTACAGCCATGTCCTCCCAACAGCTGTTCCCAGAGCTCTCAGTGCCACAGTGTTTCCCTCAGACGCTATAACATTCACACGAGCGACTCCTCAAACACACCTTATCTACTCTTTCTACTATTTCGCTCACAAGTACATGTAAAAATGCTAAAGGAGATATTTCTGAGGAGGATAGATGTCAGATATTGGATAGGATAGATGTCAGATATTGGACTTGAATAAGGGAGGAGGAATTCAAACTGACATGAATTTTCAAAATTGGAATTCAAAACTTATTAAATGTCATAGAGAAAATGACGACAACTCTGACAGACCTGGTAGACCAGCAACACTGTCACCATCATATGAGCAGTGCTTACAGCGTTCATCTTAGAGAGAGATGAAAATCCAGCCTCCGTCTTTCTTCAGATCTGGGTTTTTGTTCATCCTTCCACTATGAGAAATCTTTTAAAGTCAACTGTGATAAAAGCCTAGTTGACATCGACTGCACTGCAAAAAATGACACTAACCCTAACCCTAAACCTAAACCCTACTGGCAAATTTTTCTGGTTTCAAGCACATTTCCTAAATATAGTGAGAAAATCTTACTTAATAAAGTCTCTTAAAACATATCTCTTAAATAAAGTCTCTTAAAAAATGTCTAGTAACAAGGTACATAATCTAATCTAAACCTGACAATAATCTCAGGAGGAGAAATAGTCGATTTATTGACTACATTTAGAATCATTTAGGATCATTTTTTGCATGTTAAATTTTTTTTGCAAATTATGTCAAGAATAAAACCACGGGAGAAGGGATCGCTTTGCCACAAGCACACATCCATATCACACGCCCTTTCCAACAAGCCCTGGATCATATCGCTAGCCTTCAGTGAACCAGATATATGGACCACAGTCTTGCACATTTCTACCTGATTTAGGCGCACACTAGGCTTTTTATTGTAGTCTTTTTATGTGACTTTTTATTGTAGTCTTTGGGAAATATAGATAACAATGTTCATCTGATCTGTGAAGCACTGCAGGTTGGTGGAGGAACTCCACAGGTCAATAGAGCGTGATGTGCTTCTTCCATGTATTCCCTTGTTAAGAAACTGGAGATACAGACCCTGAAATCACCAGGCTCCTCACTTCTTGCCTCCCTCTGAGGCATCCAAACTGTCAGTGTAATAATCATGTGATCAGTGACTCATCAACATCAAGCTTAAAGCTTCATCGCTAAACAGTCAACATATCTGTGCACCCTCTAGTCTAAAAGGATGTGCAGCTGTCAAGAAGATGTTACTGAGGAAGGAAATAGATAAAAAGGAACAAAATTTCTGCACAAGGTGCTGGTGAAGAATAGACTGACCACCCCAGAGTCCAGACCTCAACTTCACTAAATGTGTATGGGATTGCTTGGACTCTGACTAACTTCTGACCCTGCATTCACACCGGCAGCAACTTTTTGCCACCCAAATAGTCACCTTTGAACATTTCTTAACTCAAGCTGGCCGTTGGTTGTCATGGTTTCATTGACGCCCAGCATAAAAAAGACACATACTTTGTCAGAGTGCTCAATTCCTGTCACGCATTGAAAATGAATGGCTTCTGGCCGCTTTGTAGTGCTGTGTCACTGCCAGTGTGAATGCAGGATGAGACTGAATTTCAAGGAGAATATCCCTGCAGATTTCTTTGAAAAAGTGAAAGGAACTCTCTTGCAAAGAATGGACTTACACGGGTGGACACACAGATAAATGTAGTACTATGCTTATTTCTTGGGAATTCTGTACAATTTTCTGCTAAACATGTTTTCTGCTTTTATTACTGATGCTGACGAATGAATAACATGTACTTGGTGTCTGTTTTGACTGTTATTCCTATAAATGAAGGACGGTCTCTGACTTTTGCACAACATTGTATGTCTACAGGCATATATACACTGATCAGACATAACATGATGACCTACAGTAAGTCCATTTACTGTGTAGCTGCACTTTGTAGTTCTACAGTTACAGACTGTAGTCCATCTGTTTCTCTGATACTCTGTTACCCCCTTTCACCCTGTTCACTGATGAAGGACTAGAGGATGACCAACACAAACTGTGCAGCAGCAGATGAGCTGTCGTCTCTGACTTTACATCTACGAGGTGGACTGACAAGGTAGGAGTGTCTAATGGACAGTGAGTGGACACAGTGTTTAAAAAGTCCAGCAGCACAGCTATGTCTGATCCACTCGCACCAGCACAACACAGACTAACACACCACCACCACACCAGTGTTACTGCAGTGCTGAGAATGACCCACCACCCAAATAGTATCTGCTCTGTGAGGATGGGGGTCCTGACCACTGAAGAACAGGGGAAGAAACAGATGGACTACAGTCTGTAACTGTAGAACTACAAAGTGCAGCTACACAGTAAGTGGAGCTGATCAAATGGACAGTGAGCGTAGAAACAAGGAGGTGGTCATAATGTTATGCCTGACCGGTGTATATACACCATATATACTCCATGTATGTGTGTGATATGGCGGTTATCACATGTTCACATTAAAAATATAATTAAAAACACAAAAACAAATGAACTGGTTTCTAGAGGTCACCGAACAGACCAGCTTTACAGCTAAATCATTTAGTAGATTGCACCCATAGAGTGAAATGTGTGTATGCTTTTCTACAGCATCTGTGTGGTGAGTCTATTTTCAGACACTCACTTATCTAAACTCACTCTGCTGAACTTTCCTCTGACCTCCCTCAGTGGCTGAGAGACGTCCCCTCTTACCTCTCGTACATGCACAGGCCTTCAAGTGCTGTGTGCTAATGGGAAAACATGTCTCAAGTCCAGCAAGAAACTGGAGGAGAAGAGACTAGAAAAAAAACCCTGTTTTTTCTTGTAGTATCTCAGTAAATATAATGACGTGCACACTGGAAAAAATAAAACACTTCATTCAAAAAAGACCTAATATGCCAACACTCACTTCTAATGGTTTGATTACTATGAAACTCTTAGGCCTAGTAAGGTAGGTTTTCGGTATAATAAAGAAAATGAGATCATTGAAAATATGCATTTGAAACAGGAAAACTTTCTAAACTCAAGGTCATTTGAAATGAAAATACTCCACAACTGGCCTTCTCCCCCTGGTTCTTCCAAGGTTGGTGCTGGTATTGACTCGGAAATCAACACCACTGCTGTAGAACAATCACAGACGGAGAGACTACACCCTGCATCGATTTTCATCCAGCAAATCGCTGACCTGTTACTTGATCAGTTCGGAACGAGTATATTCACATTGAGGTAATCCACTTATAATAGGAGTGCAATGATATCTTGTTCAAAACATTGTATCACAAACGCGTGTTGATGCAACTGGCAGATGCTGAGTGAAATTCCCAACATGTGGCAAACTTTTTTTGCTGATGAAAAGAATATTTGATGCCAGCAAGTGCATAATTCATCAAAGGTGCATTCGCTGTGTTCCTATATCTCTCAATTAGGGTAGAATTAACTGAAAAAAACAGCAGTAAGCTGTATAAAAAAACAAATTCTAGATGTGAAATATAAATTGATTGTTTGCTCTACAACTCTACTAATATAATACAGTTGCATTTTGAGCTAGTTACTGTGAGCAACAGCACTCCGAGCAAAGAGGCCCCAACTTACGTGAAAGATTCCCTGTTTATTGCCCATCTCCTTCCCATTCCACCTTAAATGATGTAGTCATTACGTTCAAACACTTGTATGACAGCTAGCTTCACTATTTAAGGTGGAATGGAAATTCATATACAAAGCTAACGCCAGCATTGAGATTAATGTATCAAATTCTGTGTGATGGTATTGGCTAACACAACAGGCAGAGTGCTACAGAGTTCATGATTTTATTATTATTATTTTTATTTACTTTTATATCAGTGTAGAAATTTTCATATGTGAATATGAAGAGAGACAACGGTGACGAGAACTGCAAGAAAAAATGAAGGTGGAACTCAGAAGAATGGAAAAGCTATTTAAAGAGGACAACAACATAGCCGAGCAGGTAGGCAGCGAGAAATGCTGACCTTAACTTACTTAGCAAGCTTTCGTTTGGAGCACATTAAAGTCATATGTCATATTTAAGATTTTACTTTTTTTTTTAACCAAGTTTTCATTGTTTTCTCACTAGCCAGCCTCCTTGGTGTTCGTAGTGTAGCATAAATAATATTTTATGTAAGAAATAAAGAAGATGAAAATGAATCAATTTCCAAACCCTATTCCCAGAAAGTTGGGACGCTGTGTAAAATGTAAATCAAAACGGAATGCAATGATTTGCAAATCTCAAAGTATTTTATTCATAATAAAACATAGAACACATATCAGACGTCTCGGTATCCCTCCAGAATTGCTGGAGGAGGTGGTGGGGGAGAGGGAGGCCTGGGCCTCTTTGCTCGGACTCAGATAAGAGGATGACGATGGATGGATGGATTTTGATTCATCTGACCACAGAACAGTTCTCCATTTTGCCTCAGTCCAGTTTAAATGAGCTTTGGCCCAGAGAAGACGGCAGTGTTTCTGGATTGCATTGACATTTGGCTTCTTTACACGATACAGTTTTGACTTGATAATGTCAATTGCATGCCAAACTGTGTTGACATACAATGATTTCTGGAAGTGCTCCTGAGCCCATGCAGTGATTTCCAGTACAGAATCATGCTCGTTTTCAGTGCAGCGCCACCTGAGGGCCTTTAGATCACAAGCATCCAATCCTGACTGTCAACCTTGTCCCTTGTGTACAGGGATTTCTCCAGATACTCTGAATCTTTTGATCATATTATGTACTGTAGATGGTGGGATTTCCAAAGTCTTCATAATTTTACGTTGAGGAACATTTTTCCACAATTTTAAGGCATAGTTTTTCGCAGATTGCTGAACCTCTGCCCATCATTCCTCCTTTTTTCCAGCCTTTTTTTGCCTCAACTCTTTTGAGCTGCGTTGCTGCCATCAAGTTGGCAGAATGATTGTGTTTTTCATGAAATGGTAAAATGTCTCACTTTTAACATCGGACATGTGTTCTACTGTGAATAAAATATGGGTCTATGAGATTTGCAAATCATTGCATTCTGTTTTTATTTACATTTTACACAGTGCTCTTTTGTGGAATTGGGGTTGTAGAAAAGGTTATTTTGCAAAAAGGCAATGCTGTATGTGTGTGTGTGTGGTAGGAGAAACACAGTCAGAGTTAGGAGTGGGTTTCATGTAACTCCCAGTCTGAAAACAAGTCCCAATCTGGTGAATCCTTGAATGATGTATTAATGTATTAAATCTTTAAGAATTTTTAAAACAAGCCAACCGTGAAAAGCCTGGTTACATTTTTTTGCACCATAGATACCCTGCCGTTTACAAACTTTTGCATTGTTTAATTCCTTTGTCATAAATTCTGTTTAGACCTTTAATTGTTACGTGTGTTAGAAGCTTTTAAGACTTTTACCACATTTAACTTTGTCAAAGGTTTTCTAGCTCTCTACATTCTTTCCACTCTTTGGCTGGCATGAATTAATATTCTGTTTCTAGACAATTTTTACAGATCATTCTTATTATTTTATTATTGCTAAGTAGTTTTTCCACAATCTCTAAGAAGCATTTTTCAGTACCAAGTTATTATTTTTCTTTCAGCACAACAGTTTCTTTTTTCAGCCCAAAATGTTCTACCACTGCCAAAACACTTCAAAAATATCTCAAAACAAGCTCAAAGCACTAGTGTTCTCGCAATGAGGACACTTTGTCTGTAACATTCGCCTAAAAATCATAAACAACAGTCAACATTATTGTAAACCCACTATTGAATGTTTCTGCATTTTCTCCAAAACTCTGCATAAACATCTCAGAATAAATGAACTCCCTCAAAACGCTAATGGCACTGTTGGCATTAATGTGAATCCATGAAGTCCAAGAAGTAATAAAGAGTTTTTGCTCTGTAGTTTTGTTTTGTATTATAATTAGTTTTTAAAACACTGTAAAAAAGTGGAGCAGGGCAGAAGTTTTGAAGTGTTTTTGATGTTTGAATCAAAGTAAAATGTTGATGTTGTTTGTCTAAACTAAAATGACACTTTGAACTCTTTCACTAAAAAGTATTTATTTGAGTTAAATAGAATAATTTGCTTGCTACCATGGTAAGTATTTTCATTAGGTTGAACTGATAGATCACTTTGTTTGACTGTAAAAATAAGAATATCGCAAAACATAATGGTGTATTTTTTCTGTATCTAGCAAAGAACGATGTTTACATCCACAGCACACCTCTCTTGCTTACCAGTGGTGGACAGTAAGTAAGTAAATGTAATGAGTTTCTGTACTTTTAATATTTTTGGTGTATCTGTACTGAAGTTTCTCCGTTCTGGGCGACTTTTTATTTTCACTCCACTACATTTCAGAGTCTAATATCCGACTTTTTCCTCCTACATTTTGAGAAATCTGTCGTTCCTTTTGGTTTCTGTGTGTATAAAAACGTAACATGTCAAAACGAAAGAAGCGCAAAGCCAGAGCACCAATCAGGGCCCAGCGGTCACTTTGTTTAGAGCTGGTTTTGACCTGTTGGTCATACCGACCCAGTGCAGCACACGGTTCAACGTCAGCGCAGCAGCGTAAAACTTTGGGAGAGTCTGTTCAACATAAATGATGAACTAACCTAACTTTGTGTAAATAGAGCACAATATAGAAATATGTCCACATATGCAGTCGAGACTGACGCGGCTTTTTTCTGAATTTCTACAAACACCATTTCATTTTATAGTAAATGAGTTTGGGCTGGTTTATGTTTATGAACAGACGCCTACAGATCAACATAGTAAAGGAGCTCATCTGTGATCCTGAGTTTAAAGCCAGTTTTTATTCAACTTAAACTTGGAACTAAGTTGTAAATAAATCTGAAACTGAAACTTTGCTTGTGTGTAAAAAGTGATTTCAGAGCCACTCGGTTCTCCCTGATGGAAACTGTTTACCTTCAGTGTTTTGTGCTTCTGATCATTTTAATAGACGTCAGCGTCACTAATTAATGACGTTCTATTAAAAGACTGGTTTACCAAGAGAGACGCTGGAGGACTTTCACCTGAAATGAGTTCATGAAGCCAGTCTGGTTATAAAAATGATAACAGGACATCAGAGCCAGAATTACTCTTTTAGTACTTTTACTTTATACTTAAGTACATTTGAAGGTAAATACTTTAGTACTTTTACTCAAGTGGAGGTCTAAAGGGAGGAACTTCTACTTCTACTTGTGATATTTTACAGTGGGTGTCTCTACTTTAACTCAAGTTCATGGTTTGTGTACTTTGTCCACCACTGTAGCTAACACATATAAATATACACTTGCTTATTATGTGCTGGGCCAGTAGCTGACCATCCTTTCTGAATAAAATAACTCTGACCCCTTTTTATAAATGGTTGACACTTCAGTAGGACTTCCACTCAGATGCCAATCAGAGCTGAGAGTGATCTCAATGGGAACCAAAAAGGGTTCTTCTGTTGTTACCAACTTGACATCGTAGCCATAGAAGAACCCTTCTATGTGCCTATGGTGCCTTAAACATACTTCAAAAGATGATCCTTCAATTGTTCTTTAGTGAAGAAACTGGTTCTATGTAGAATCATGAGCACTCAAAGAACCCTTTGCATGATTAAACGGTTCCTTGCAACTCTACATTTTTTCACTTTGGTGAATAATGTACTGTACATAGATCTATATAGAACCTTTTTGTAAATGGTTCCATATAGTACCAAAAATGGTTCTTCTATTGTGTCAAGCTTGTCATCATGACAAAAGAAAAACCCTTTTTGGTTCTTTATAGAACCATGTACAGCACATTCTCCATCAATCTGAGGAACCCTTTCTCAATGCACAGAACATTTTATTCACGCTAAGGGTTTTTTGAGTGTTCATGGTTCTATATAGAATCATTTTCTGTACTAAAGAACTCTTGAGGAACCATCTTTAAGAGTGCAGGGCCATTTTCAGAATCGTTTCATAGAGAACCATGGATAACACGTTCTTCGTTGATCTGAAGAACCACTTCACCATGTAAGGAAGAATGTAAGCATGGCATGGTCCTATATCAGCGTCACGGTTCCAAACAGAAGCATGTTCTTTACTAAAGAACCCTTGAAGAACCAACAAAAACCAGCCTCCACACTATTATCGCTGCTCTTTTAGTGTCAGGGACATTAAGTCTATAATGACAGATGACTACTGTTCAAACTAAGAGAAGTAGAACAAATTGAGAAAAAGCTTGATCAAATAAAACATCACATGAATCACATCATTACTTTTTTTGGTAAACACTGAAAACGGGTCCCACAGACCTGAACACCACACACACGGTTTATGATACAGTCAAGCCCTTCCTAGTGTTGTGATTTACAGTGTCCTCAAATACCAGATACCTCCTACAGTGTATCTACAGACAGAAAAAATACTGCTAATAAGTAAAAATACATCAACATTTTTACAGAATTAAGAAGCTAAGACAGACATTTTCAATCCATTTCCTATTTTAGTTCTGTTTCTGCTGAAAATCTTAACTTATGTTGGGGCAGTCGTGAGCTGGAGGTTAGGGAGCTGGCCCTGTGACCGGAAGGTTGCCGGTTCGATCCCCAGGGCTGACAGTCCATGCTCAAGGTGTCCTTGAGCAAGACACCTAACCCCCAACTGCTCCCCGAGTGCCGTGGATAGGGCTGCCCACCGCTCTGGGCAAGTGTGCTCACTGCCCCCTAGTGTGTATGTGGTGTTTCACTTGACGGATGGGTTAAATGTGGAGGCGGAATTTCCCCGGGGTTGGGATCAAAAAAGTATCACTTAACTCAACTTAAACCTGAACCTGTAATCAATACTGGCAGCAGCAGCCTGTGTGACTGTGCTCATAATTCAACACCAGAACCTGAAACAGTCTTTGCACTGATGTTTTACCAAGAAAAGCTAATGATTTATAAGGCTAGACTGAGGTAAACAGAAGCTAGTTTCAGCTTCATTTCATGTTTAAAATTCCAGAAAAGGCTTCAGTCAGGTCTGCTGCTGTAGCCTCTGATCCCTGTGTGACAGCCAGGCTAAGATATATTTACATATAGATTTGTTTGCCGACTTCTCTTTTGCTGTCCACAATTACGCGAACCACAAGGGTAAAGCCGCAAAGCGCAGAGAGAAAATTGATTTTGGGGCGGGCAGGAACAGAATGGAAAAATGTAGTACAATTTAGCAGCTCTTATGATTGGCAACTAAGGTGGGATTGAGGGTCTGGTCTACCAAATCTATCATATTATATATATATATATATATATATATATATATATATATATATATTTTTTTTTTTTTTTTGGAACTTGTAGTGTTGCTGGACCTTGTGTTTAGGCTTTAAATTGCAAATGCTTTAGGGTCTACTTGGTCCACAGAGCTTGGAGCAGCTTAGGTTAAATAAAAGCAGTCACGATTTAGATCTTCAGTGGTGGCAAGTGTAAGATTTACAGTGCTTATACTAAAATAGCAAAGAACTTTTGCTTTTCGTCATCTTTGGTACATAATATCAATAAAAGATTCAGTTTGTCGCTGCATCCAAAACTCATTGTTAAAACGCTATAACACAAAGAAGAAATCATATATAAACAGGATCCCGAAATGCTGCCACCTTCTCTGTGTCACGGTTGGCTCCTCCCACTACTCCATGTGCTGCTTTGTTTTGGTCTTCCATGTGCGTTTGTTTTGGTATCTGTAGTCCTGCCCCTCGTTTTGTAACTCCGCCCCTGATTGTTTTCACCTGACCCTTGTTATCCCTATGTATTTAATCCCTGTGTTTGCCTCTTGTGTTTGCTGGTCTTTGTTTGAATCTCTGTTTATTCTGGTTTATGTCATGTCTGCCCCCCGATCTAGCCGTGTTGGCTCTATGACCCAGGACTGTCTTGACCATGACCCTGGATTTGCCCCTAATAAATCTCGCTTATCTCAGCGTATACGTCCGCCTTCTCGCTCCGCGTTACACTCTGGGCCTGAGCTTATTTAAAATGGACCGAGGAGAAGTGGAAAAGTGTTCTGTGGCCCGAAGAATCAACATTTGAAATTCTTTTTGGAAATTGTGGACGCTCCTCCAGGTTAAAGACCACTCAGCTTATCAGTGCACGGTTCAAAAGCCAGTATTCATGATGGTATAGGGGGGCATTAGTGCACATGGTGTTGGTGACCTGCACATCTGTGAAGAAACCATTAAGCTGAATGATATATACATATTTTAGCAACATATCCTGCCATCCAGACAACATCTTTTTCAGGAAAGGCTTTGATTACTTCAGCAAGACAGTGTTACAAGAGTATTAAGAGTCCAGGCACTTAACTGGCCTGCTTGCAGTCCAGACCTATCACTACTGAAAACATCTGGTGCATTATGAAATGGAAAATATGACAAATAAGCCCCAGAACTGTTGACCAGCTGGAATCCTGTATCAAACAAGGACGGGAAAACATTTCACTTTAAAAACCACAGCAGTATCACAAACACAGATTTCTGTTCAAATCTTAGGTGATTTAACAGCCCGTCCCAACTTTTTTGAAACATTGTTGTTAGCATTGAATTAAAAATTGGTATACAGTTTCCCCAAAACAATAAAATTTCTCATATGCAGCATTTGACATGTTGTTTTGTAGTATTTTCCTTTAAAAATATGGTTTACATGATTTGCACATCATTGGATCCTATTTTTATTTACATTCTGCACAGCATCCCAACATTTTTGGAAATGGGGTTGTACAAATACATTTTTATCTAGGGAAAAATTATTTAAGGTACACACTGGACCTTAAAACCACTGTTGTACCATTGAGGTACATTTACATTGTTTGTACCTTGATGAACAAAAAGTTTACCTGCACAGAACTGTCACGATTGGCCCCTCCCAGTCCTGTCCATGTGTTCCTGTTTTGATTTAGCCCCCTCGACTCCACCCCTGATTGTCTCCACCTGTTTTCCACCTGTGCCTCGTTTTCCATGTGTATTTAAGCCTGTGTCTGGCCCTTGTGTTTGCTGGTCTTTGTTGCTTGAATCTCTGTCTGTGTTTGAGGCTTGTTTGAGGCTTGTTTGAGGCTTGTTTGAGGCTTGTTTGAGGCTTGTTTGAGGCTTGTTTGAGGCTTGTTTGAGGCTTGTTTGAGGCTTGTTTGAGGCTTGTTTGAGGCTTGTTTGAGGCTTGTTTGAGGCTTGTTTGAGGCTTGTTTGAGGCTTGTTTGAGGCTTGTTTGAGGCTTGTTTGAGGCTTGTTTGAGGCTTGTTTGAGGCTTGTTTGAGGCTCTGTATGTTGGCTATATGAAGGCTATATGAACCTGGACCGTTCTGACCATGACCCTGGATTTGCCCTTAATAAATCTTGCTTATTTCCGCATATGCGTCCGCCTCCTCGCTCTTCATCACAAGAATCTTCATTTCTAACGGTGTATGGTTAAAAATACATTTTTCTAAATGGTTCTTTGCTTGGATACTTCATTCTTTAAGCAGCTTTCATGACCCGGAAAACTAGGCCTACAACACATTTTCTGCCTTTCTGCTTCTAAACCAAAAACAGCAACAAGTATAAATGAGAGTTTTTATATTGTTTATAGCAGGATTGTATCATCAAGAATGTTAAAACAACAAAATCCTCCAACTAACTTACCAATAAGTAAAAAACCAGAAGAACCAACCAGCAAAGCTCCTTCTCCTTCTCCAACATTGTTTGCCCAATATATCCACTATTCCTCCTCAACACATGTCCAAACCATCTCAACCTGGCCTCTCTGGCTTTATCTCCAATCTGCTCCACCTTCACCGTCCCTCTGATCTGCTCATTTCTAATCTTGTCCATCCTTGTCACTCCCAACGAAAATATCAGCATCTTCTAATATCGAATAAATAAACAGAAGAAAACAGACAAAATAAAATGGCCATATCTCCTACTCCGCTATCTTGGCTTGTAATTTCTATAAATATCTGTTCAGAATACAAAACATAGCTCAGTACAAACAAGGAGTCCTTACATTGGCCACAGGCAACAATACTCATTACCATACATAATTAATATGAAGTAAAATCTTTAGCTATAAGGGTAAACAATGTCAGGTGGCTGGTCTGAACCGTGTTCCAGAAGTGGAAGAGAAAAGTACCATCCTCAGATCCAAACTGCCACCCGTTTACAGCGGCCACATCCAGACTCCACCAATCAACAAGAACAATGTAACTTGATGAAGTGGATCCATCATATTATCATAACCAGCAGAAAGAGAGAGGAAGGGAGAGAGAAAACAAAAAAAAATCTGACAATGACACTAATTTACAGCCTTTTCATAAAAAAAATCCCAGCACCTCTTTACAGATGAACGATTATCAGTCTGTAGCGTCTTTAGGGTTTCTCAAACACTAGAGGGCGCTCCTGAGCAGGTTAAAAATAAATGGATTAATGGCAATGGGATGGAGCGTTTGAGCACAATCATGGTTTATAAATGCTTGTACACTCACTGGCCACTTTATTAGGTACACCTTGCTAGTAAAAGGTTGGACCCCCTTTTGCCTTCAGAACTGCCTTCATTCTTCATGGCAGACTTTCAACAAGCTGTTGGAAACGTTCCTCAGCGATTTTGGTTGGTTATTTGAGTTCCTGTTGCCTTTCTATCATCTGGAACCAGTCTGCCCATTCTCCTCTGACCTCTCACATCAACAAGGCATTTTCGTCCACACAACTGACCGCTCACTGGATATTTCCTCTTTTTTGGACCGTTCAATTCAATTGTGATAATTGTAATAAAGTGGCTGGTGAGTGTACATTTATAATGTAATGTAATACATTCATTTCCTGAACGCTGAATAGCCCGAAAAAGTGTAAGAGCTTTCAAACTCAAATCATAGGAGTTTAAAAGGACGCTGCATGTACGTCTATGCTGTCTGTGAGTAAACAGCCATTGAGCTGCTCAACTCACCAACCAATCAGCACTCAGTACACTCTCAGAAAAAAGGTTCTTGTCACTGGGGTGAGACCCTCAGGGATACATCTCAGTACCTTTAGTCATGGAGCATAACTGAACCAGAATCCACTGAAATGATATTTTCTAAGCTGTACTGACTCCACACACCCCGCCTCGCCTCCAGGCTTTTTATTAAATGATTGTGTTTTAAAACATTGGTTTATAAAAAGATACAAATATCTGCTTTTCCACCGGAAAAAACTTATTTAAGATACACAATTGGACCTTGAAACCACTTTTGTACCTTTGAGGGAAAGTTTACACTGTTTGGACCTTGATGAATGACTAATGTATCTGCATGGTGCCTTTATTTCTAACAGTGTAGCTGCCCAAAACCTGTTGCTGAAGAAAAAGGGAAACATGTAGGTGAGATTTCTTTGGGGGGTGTGATTAGAAACTATTTTAGCTTTTCGTTTTTTAGATGTTAAGCTCCATTTACTCCCATTCATTGAGGACTCGCTTGCAGGTGCCGTCAATTGCTTTGCAGTCCTGTTTCTGATATAATAGAGGAAATCAGAAGAGGCTAAGCTCCTCATAAACCGGCTCTGCTGTTACAATGTTGGCTTTCTGTGTGTGAAATGTTGTGACTTTGCATTGAGCTGCTAGCGAGCCACGAGGGGTGAGATGGGAGGTGGTGTGGACCCCCTGCTGCTCCACAATAAAAAATAGCACTTATACACCATAAAAGCACTTAGTAAATCAAACACATTTCCATCGAAATATATATAGTATTGTTCAACTGAGGGATTTCCTGTAAACCAAGTGGAGATTGCATTTTATGGCTGCTTAGTAAGAGGATTAAACCAGAGATGTGAAGAGGTTTCACACAGCTTGACCTGACCATGAACTTCCCACCCTTTCTTCAACATTACATGCACTCTGCAACTGTGCTGGGGCCTATGGCCTTATATACATTCTAACACAATGACGCACCCATGACACACAGAAAGATCTGATTACTTAACATACCTCATTATTTAGCTTCCACCAACACTGCACAGCCCGCACATCTATTTATCACCGATTTATTCATAATGCATCTCATCCATGCTGAACATTTTCTTCCACATTAATTCATAATTTATACAGTCGCTTAAGAAAATTTGGACACCCCTGGTCAATTTACATTTTGTTGATTTTCAAAGAGAAAATTAATATATCCTCTGCACAGATGCACAGAGTTTAACATCCATCCATCTTCTAAGCTGCTTCTCCATCAGGGTCACTGGGGGGTGCTGGAGCCTATCCCAGCAGTCTTCAGGCGGAAGGCAGGATACACCCTGGACAGGTCGCCAGTCCATCGCAGGGCAGACAGACAGTCACACCTAGGGGCAACTTTAGCATGTCTAATTGGCCTGACTGCATGTCTTTGGACCATGGGAGGAAACCCACACAGACACGGGGAGAACATGCAAACTCCACACAGAGAGGACCCCGGTCACCCGGCCGGGGAATCAAACCCAGGCCCTCCTTGCTGTGAGGCGACAGCGCTACCCACCACGCCACCATGCCATATTGAAAAAAATATAAACATAAAATATAAAATGTGGCAGAACTTTTGCACAGTTTATTTTTGTGTTGTGTTGGATGTGTTCACTTATTTTCACTTAGACAATAAAGAAAATGTCATTTGACTGGGGCGCCTAAACTTTTGCATATGGATTTTAAAATCTTACATCGGTAATCTGATGTAAACTTTTAGATATTAGTATGTGAAGTGACATGCTTTGAGAGCATCAACTTGCTTGAGAAATAACAATATTGATTAACCCCTTAGCAAGCCAATGGCTCATGGGCCCAAAGTTTTATTACACATATCTAGAACCTAAGAACAGCTCAATTAGATTGCATTGAAGTCCCTGTAGTTAATGAAGTATAATAAACCTAGAATGTTAAGGGGTAAAAGAAACAAAGTACACCGTCATTTTTATTGACTGGATGACATTTTTGTTTGAGGGGTCCCATTTATGTTCTTGCAATGGGGCTCATAAGATCATGTCTCAGCCACTGATGCATCAACACTATTTTGTCTTTCAATTCAATTGTGTTGTAGGTACCACCACAGTAATACTTTTATTCATGGAATGGAATTCAGGAAATTAGCTAAATTCCATGCATTGCTTTTATCAGTGCAAAGCTTTTCCTTCCCTGGTTTAATGACAGGTTTAATCCTCTCATTTTTTGAATTGATTCAAAATAACTCCATCATTCCTGTGTTACAGATGCAAAAAATGCAGGTTTTAATGAGAGATAAATATCAAATATGTATAGGCGTCCACATGTGCATGTGTGTAAGATTGCGACTGCAGACAATACTGAGCCTCCCCCTCAAGCGTTTCAGTACGAGGGGATGCTACCATTTCTCTCAGGAACTACCTTACAAAGTCTTTCCTATAACATATTCATTATGAACTTCGAGTAAATTTAAGCAATAGATCACTCAAGGTCGCGTCTTATCCAGAATAACATCATGGCTGAGATTTTGGCTGCAGATCATCAATCATCACGGCCGGGATGTTATCCATAATAACACAGGACCTCGTGTTCTATTGCTTTTATACAACAGTTACTCAAAATAAAGAAAAAGGCCAAGCAAAGGAGCCCCCGGATATTTGCAATTCCTTCCACCAAAAGTGGTCCACAGAACACTTTTCCACTTCCCCTCAGTCCATTTTAAATGAGCCCGGGCCCAGAGAAGGTGGCAGTGTTTCTGGGTCCTGTTTAGATATGATTTCTTCTTGTGTTTTAACATTTTGCTCAACAGACAGAACCTGAAAGTACTGCAATATCAGGTTTAGCTCAGCTGATAACAAACTGAAGCCTTTATGCAATGGCAGATAGCAGCAGTGCTTGGAAGGCTTTTGATTGGCCATAATACACATCAAATTTCATTAAAAATGCAGCGCAGTATATCTCACATCCCAATTACATTAAGTGGGCTAGTAATGCTCATAAAACTGCCCCTAAGTAGGCTACTATATTAAACACTACTATATTAAACCCCATGAATGGAACATGGGAAAAAAAAAAAAAAAACGTTATGAAAATACCAACATCTGGATCTTGCTGTCTTTATAGGTAGTGCCATTAACGCCACACAGATGGAGACCATTGTTACCACTCATTACTTTACCAAGACCACAGTCCTATGGCTGACACTTAACCATGCTTCCACTAACCAATCAGATTGTGTGGTCATAACTAACTGCTGTGTGAGCAAATATCATAACACCAGTGGAGGTTTGCTGTCTCAAATAACACAACGGCTGTGATTTGATTGAAGACAGGACCTCTGGTTCATCTGAATAGCAACTGAAACTGAGCTCAACACTGTAATTTGATGTAAATGTAAATTGCTTCCTGTACAGTCTTCATGAAATATAGTTAATTTGTCAATGTGATAAACTGATTAACAAATGAATAACACAAACAGCAAAGTAAATCGATTGAGTTACACCATTAATATAGAAACAGAAAAACGCTCAGAAAACGCTTTCATCAAAGCGACTACACCAGAGGTACATTTTACAAACACACTACAGACTCGGAAAACATGCAAAAGTGCTGGAAAGCCAGTCACGACACAAAACAGAATGAATCCAGAAGACAGGGGGATGCGAAAAGGGGGGTGTAATATCTGTGACGGAAAATCACTGACCAAAGATGATAAGAACACAGACACCTTCCAGTAAGTTTATGATTGACATAGCCAACTTACTGTTAACCAACTGGTTAGCTGACTGATATAGCAATGCTATATATATATATATATATGTATATGTACGATATAGCAATACTACGGCAATCAAATCCCGAATTGCTGTTTGAACTACAATTACACTTTACAGCTAATTCCCATTACAATACACTGATATTAGTTATCTGCTCAACTGAAAGTTACCTTCCTTTTACTGGTGAATGTTTGTCATGCCTTCTATGGACCTAGTATTACAGACTACATTTCCCAAGACACCAAATCGACTCCGTTATCCAGGAGTCAAGCAGTGATCATGTGATCAGTGACGATCAGCCCCACACCTATCAGCGCTCTCTGTGACCAAAATATTGAACGGTTTCACCTGTGTGTTTGTCATGGGACTAGTTTAGTGTAGTATATAAGCCTGGGCTTTAGAAAGGGTTCTTTGTGAGGTAAAGCTTCTTTAGAGAACTTACTGAGTGTTAATTCTGGTTGCTATACTCGGTTTGTTGACCCCGATCTTGTTTTTTAGACTCTGCTTTTTGCCTGAGCCTTTTTGTACCTTTGCTGGATTTTGGATTTGTGATTTTGAACCTTTTGACCTGCTATTTTGACCTTGTCTTTTGTATTGTCCTTTGGATATTGTTTGCCTTGTGATATGACCACATTTGTGATCATCTATTGTTTCCTGGTTTTGCACATTATGCATTACGTTATGCTGCAAAAACCCAAAAGTTAGAATGGCTTCTCTTCTAAAGAAACATTTTCATTGTGTTAAGACTAGCTTTGTAGCATCTGATGTCGCATGTGTTTCCTATATTTGCAGCACGTTTGTAGCACTTGTCTAGTCATTTGGATGAAAGTGTTTCCAGCACATTTTAAATTTTGCAAGGTGTTGGATTTTGTCAGCCACAGTTCTCCCACACGATTTCTCAGGCATCTTTACTCGTTTAGCATCAACAGCAATTTGGTAAGAAGTGCAGTTTGTTTGTTTTGATAGTTACTGACATGAATTTATGATGCACTCAGCTAAACCAGCTATAATTGATTCATTTTCCATATACACTATATTGCCAAAAGTTCCGCCCGATGACCGCTGGGATAGGCTCCAGCACCCCCCCGCGACCCTGACGGAGAAGCGGCTTAGAAAATGGATGGATGGATGGACTATATTGCCAAAAGTTTTCACTCACCCATCCAAATCATTGAATTCAGGTGTTCCGGTCACTTCCATGGCCACAGGTGTATAAAGCCGAGCCCCTAGGCCTGCAGACTGCTTCTACAGACATTAGTGAAAGAATGGGTCGCTCTCAGGAGCTCAGTGAATTCCAGCGTGGTACCGTGATCGGACGCCACCTGTGCAGCAAGTCCAGTCGTGAAATTTCCTCACTACTAAATATTCCACAGTCAACTGTCAGTAGGATTATAACAAAGTGGAAGCGATTGGGAACGACAGCAACTCGGCCACGTAAAAAGACAGAGCAGGGTCAGTGGATGGTGTGCAGAGGTCGGTATCTTTCTGCAGAGTCAATCACTACAGACCTCCAAACTTCATGTGGCCTTCTGATCAGTTCAAGAACAGTGTAGAGAGCTTCATGGAATGGGTCTCCATGGCCGAGCAGCTGCATCCAAGCCTTACATCAAGTGCAATGCAAAGCGTGGAATGCAGTGGTGTAAAGCACCACCACTGGACTCTAGCGCAGTGGAGGCGTGTTCTCTGGAGCGACCAATCGCGCTTCTCCATCTGGCAATCCGATGGACGAGTCTGGGTTTGGTGGTTGCCAGGAAAACTGTACTTGTCTGACTGCATTGTGCTGAGTGTAAAGTTTGGTGGAGGGGGGATCATGGTGTGGGGTTGTTTTTCAGGAGTTGGGCTCGGCCCCTTAGTTCTAGTGAAAGGAAATCTTAAAGCTTCAGGACCAAGAGATTTTGTACTATTTCATGCTCCCAACTTTGTGGGAACAGTTTGGGGACGGCCCCTTCCTGTTCCAACATGACTGAGCACCAGTGCACAAAGCAGGTCCAAAAAGACATGGATGAGCCAGTTTGGTGTGGAAGAACTTGACTGGCCTGCACCTCAACCCGATAGAACACCTTTGGGATGAATTAGAGCGGAGACTGTGAGCCAGGCCTTCTCGTCCAACATCAGTGTCTGACCTCACAAATGCGCTACTGTAAGAATGATAAATTCCCATAAACACACTCCTAACCTGTGTGGAAAGCTTTCCCAGAAGAGTTGAACCCGTTATAGCTGCAAAGGGTGGGCCAACATCATACTAAACCCTATGGATAAAGAATGGGTAGTCACTCAATTTCATATGTGTGTGAAGGCAGACGACTGAATACTTTTGGAATATAATGTTTAACCAAGTAAGTTTTGTACCTAAAAACTTTTAGTGCTAAAATGTATTAAAGGAATTTTTGGCTTCAAAGAAAGACGCAGCCCCTGAATGCACAATAGAGAAACGAATATCAATGTAAGGACCAAATACTCAGGTGTTCATGTTATTTGCACCAGCCCCGCCCAAACATGGGTAGAATGCTTTTCAGCCAATCAGCTTGAGGGGTTGAAACTAACAGTTTATAGTGACTGCTGTTATATTTGTTACCATCATAAGTGACATGAACAAATTTAACTCCGCTAAACTGCATGCCAGCAAAGCTTGACGCACCGCCAGGCTGGTATATGCAGTATATGCAGGCCCAGCATGACCATCATAGGCTGAGAGGGCTTCGGCACCTGGCTGCAGAGCTCAGGCCATCTGTTCCACAGCGAGTGAACGATGCTTACATGGTGCAGAAAGCCCTCCACCTGTCCAGCAGCTCAGTCACAAATCAGCGCCACAGAGCATGATGAATAAATCAGTGTCTCCACTTATCTGTGCCTCTGTTCTCACCTTCTTTACCACTTTAACCACCGTGATCAGCTCGCAGATGTTCAGTTCCTTTCTGTTTTTACTGATCTTGTGTATCGCAAAAAATATTTCTGCCTGATGCACTAATTTTTAGCTCTTTGTTCATATAATTCATCCATGAGGTGATATTAGGGGGCTGCCAGGAATTGGTTCTTTCCTTTCCTTAATTCAGACTTCATGGTGTATTTTGTTGATTAGCTGCCTCACACAATTAATGCAACCAAGCAAGCTTTTATATGGTCTATATATATATATATATATATATATATATATATATATATATATATATATATATATATATATATATACATATATATACACACACACACACACACATACACTCACCAGCCACTTTATTAGGTGTTCAATTGCTTAACACAAATAGCTAATCAGCCAATCACATGGCCGCAACTCTACTGGGATTCTCACACACAACCATCTCTAGGGTTTACAGAGAACGGTCCGAAAAAGAGGAAATATCCAGTGAGCGGTCAGTTGTGTGGAAGAAAATGCCTTGTTGATGTGAGAGGTCAGAGGAGAATGGGCAGACTGGTTCCAGATGATAGAAAGGCAGCAGAAACTCAAATAACCAGCCAAAATCTCTGAGGAACGTTTCCAACACCTTGTTGAAAGTTTGCCATGAAGAATGAAGGCAGTTCTGAAGGCAAAAGGGGGTCCAACCTTTCACTAGCAATAAAGTGGCAGATGAGTGCATATATATGTATCAAACGTGTGGACGTGAGTCGTACAATGCAGACTTGAATCATATGGCTTGGGCTTTAGACTCGACTCATGAAAATCGAGAATGGCGTGACACTCGACTTTGACTTCAACGCCAGTAACATGGACTCTGACTTGAGCCTCATGACTCGAGACTCAAAGTGGAACAAAATGAGGAGTGTGACTGCAGACTGGACTCTACACAGCCGATTATTTTTGATGTGAATAAATTTGTTTCCTCATGTAAATTGAGGTCTGTCACTGTGCTTTATTTGGTTTCGGAAGACGAGTGAAGCGTTAGAGCTCAAGTTCGCCTCCATAAGCTGGAAACAAGCAAAGCATCAACGGCATCAATGCGCCCTCAGTCAACCCTTTAACTCCAGAAACTCACCAGGCGAACTGACCGTTTTCCTCACAGCAGCATAACAAAAGAAGCACAGCATCTCTGTTTGATCAGAACAGCTTCTGCAGGTAAATCAAGCGCAACTATTCTTTTTCTCTGTCTCTCAATCACACAACCCCCCCTCTCTGTCTCTCTTTTTCTCCATACCCCTCAATATATCTATCACTTTTCATACCTTTTTCCTCTGTCTTTCTCATCTCTCTATATCTTTCCCTCTATAACTATCTCTTTTGTACACTACAACCTGCTTTACTATCTCTCTCTCTCTCTCTCTCTCTCTCTCTCTCTCTCTCTCCCTCTCTCTCTCTCTCTCTCTCTCTCTCTCTCTCCAATCTTTCCCTCCTTCATACACTTTTCCGTCTTTTTCATCTCTTTCATACATCCTTTCTTTCTTTACGGTCACTCTCTCTATCTACTCCTACTCTCTGTCTCTCTATTCCACACTCTCCCACTCTGTATCTGTCTTTCTCTCTCTCTCTCTCTCTCTGTTTTTCTCTATACCTCTCAATATAGTAAACACTCTTACCTCCTTTGCTATCTCTCACATTTTTCCCTCTATCTATCTTTCATACTCTCTTTCCTTCTTTACTCTCTCTCTCTCTCTCTCTCTCTCTCTCTCTCTCTCTCTCTCTCTCTCTCACCTTATCAGTAGATCATTAATGCTCACACAGAGGCATCATTTCTGTGTTTCTAACACTGCAGCGGTTGCTGTTCTGAGCTGAGTTTTGTTTTCTGAGTTATAAATTTGAAGCCACTCAAAATGCAGCTCTGTCTGAATGATTTATAGGACGGACGCTGTCTGCGTCTCCTTTGGTATTTAAGACTCTTGGCTTGGAGAGGGAGACAGAGGGGCGCTAATGGTTTGCTGTTGAACATCAACTCTTTGTTTCCATGGCAGCGAAGATGTCCGCTCCACTTTCCCCCCTCCTGGTGCTCCACTCCCCTTACTTTGATAAATGTGTTTTGGCCCTGCCAAGCCCTTGATTTTTTTTTTTTTTTCCCCCCGTACACTCACAAATATATTTCCCCACAGCTTTGTGTTAGCTACACATTTGTCTGTCTCCAACCCCTGTTCAGCTGCAGGAGACCCTCCGAGTGGACGCAGTAAGAGCACATCCCTCTTTATTTTGAATGATATTCTAGACTAAACTTCATTACGCTCCCTGCTGCTATGCAAAATGGCTTAATGGTCCACAAGGATGCGAATGACTTTGCGAAATTAGCTTGTGACTTACTTTGATTGACTCTTGTTGAGACAATGCTTTTCTGTTTGCTTTGCTTTTAAGGCCCCATTTGAGGCTTATTCTCAAAACATCGCTGTGGATATCCTGCACGTTTAGCAGCCATAATCGAGTATCCTCGCACACGACCTGCCTCCTCCCGTGCTCAAAACACAGCCACGTTATTTTAACACGTCGAAAAGGAGTCGGAGGGAGAGGAGGTAAAATGGTCCCTCCCCCCTATGCATGTGATGTTTTAAGCCATGCTAAGCTGTGGGGGTTCCAGTAGAAATGAAGAGATGATTGATTTAGCACTGCTGCTTGAGTCACAGGTGGTTTGAGGCTGGTGGGGGAAACACAGCAGCATATATAATAACACCAGGGAGACGGGGAGGAAAATGATTAGCCACGGTCCCCTGAAGACAGCCCATAGACACGCACTCCTGCGTGCATTTATACATGGCCCTGTAAGTCAGACAAGTACAAGTGAGGATGCACACTGCACTCTGGAAAGATAAAGCTGTAGAAGAACGTCAGAAGGGCGCTTTTGGGGCTCTTCAGCGTATGAGAACCCATTCAACCCATTTCTAAATAATGAAATAAATCAAGAGCCTCTTTTGTGAGCCGTATTGGAGCGCACAATGGGACAATGGGCCGGGGATATTAGAACCTGAAGCATTCTATTATTTCTATGCTGTATTATTCTTGCAATTACGGATCTGATGCACCAATAATGCTTGTACTGTACTTCAGGAACAGTGCTGTGCATGATACACTTATACCATTACAACACATTAACATGCCGCTACCATGTCGGTTTCACTGCTATGCTGAAAATAAGCCCAATTGACCTTTTCATTTTTTTGCATGATTTAAAAGCTCCAGTTACACTTTGCCTTAAGCATGTTTGCCATAGTGGAAATGAATGTGTAGTTAAGGTGAATTCTCATGATGAATAGACTCCAAAATCACTTGGAAAAGAATTATGTTACATTTACCGCCTTAAAAGTTCAAAATGATTTTTCCTTCTCTTGTAAATTTACCATTTTGGAGATACAAGATTTTGTTCCAACAGCAATGATGCATCAATCAGGCATAAGATCATGATCACCTCCTTGTTTCTACACTCATTGTCCACTTTATCAGCTCCACTTACTGTATAGCTGCACTCTGTAGTTCTACAGTTACAGACTGTAGTCCATCTGTTTCTCTGATACTCTGTTACCCTGTTCTTCGGTGGTCAGGACCCCCATGGACCCTCACAGAGCAGGTACTATTTGGGTGGTGGATCATTTACAGCACTGCCGTAACCCTGACGTGGTGCTGGTCTGAGTGGATCAGACAGAGCAGGGCGGCTGGAGTTTTTAAACACCTCAGTGTCGCTGCTGGACTGAGAATAGTCCACAAAAAAAAATCAGCGTCCTGTGGCAGCGTCCTTTGACCACTGATGAAGGACTAGAGGATGACCAACACAGCAGCAGATGAGCTGTTGTCTCTGCCTTCACATCTACAAGATAGACTGACAAGGTAGGAGTGTCTAATAGAGTGGACAGTGAGTGGACACAGTGTTTAAAAACTCCAGCAGCACTGCTGTGTCTGATCCACTCAGACCAGCACAACACACACTAACACACCACCACCACATCAATGTTAATGCAGTGCTGAGAATGACCCACCACCCAAACAGTACCTGCTCTGTGAGGGTCCATGGGGTCCCGACCACTGAAGAACAGGGTAACAGAGTATCAGAGAAACAGATGGACTACAGTCTGTAACTGTAGAACTACAGAGTGCAGCTATACAGTAAGTGGAGCTGATAAAATGGACAATGAGCATAGAAACAGGGAGGTGGTCATCATGTTATGCCTGATTAGTGTATATGTGCTTGTTTACTATAAAATTTGAACGTCTTTGTTTGTACTTCATACATGAATTCATGCATTGTTGTTCACAGTATAAGTATAAAATCAAAAGACATTATATGGCTCTTTTACCGCCCTGTCACGGCTTCACAGCAGAACTAGATTTTTAGGTAAAAATAGAATAATTCTTCTTTGCAGTAAAATAAAGCTCTGCGGATCACTCAACACTGTTTTAATAATAAACAGTCTTAAATATTGAAGTTAATGTAGACTATATCTGCTAATTTACCAGCCTTTACCACTAAAGCTTGGCTCACCGTCTGCTGGTCACCATAGCAATGCAGACAACCATCATTAGCTAGTAGCTAATGACAAGGCAAAGAGTAAGATTTAAGAATGTACATCGATATTTTGGAGAAGACTGGAATTATTTGCATTTATAATCACTCCAGTTGGTTTTCTGATACAAGTCACGAAGCTGTGGTCAGCGCCTCATTCAAATTTTCCCGTTCCACCTTCAATGGTGCAGCAGCTACATCCGGACGCCTCAGACACCATTTAAGGTATTGGGAAAATTCGAACGAGAATCTGGTGAATGGGAAGCGACTTCAGAGACATTTTACAAGAAACTGTTCTACTTTTCAGGAAAGGTTTCCTGCCGGAGATGTGAGAAAAGCAGCTACAGCTGAGCTGAAGCTTAAAGCAGAGCAAAGTAAGTCTGTGTTTTATTTATTTTTGTTATATTTTTCGCTTAGCACATCAGCACATTGAGACATATTTACAGCCAAGATGGTAAAATGGACATAAATTGTTACGCCTCCCAAGGTGGTTTGATATTTATTGAAAGAACAACGTTGCTCTTTTTAACATTTGGGTTGCCAACCTCTATCCCATATGACAGATGCACCTGATAAATGCACTCATAGGTGTGATGTGATGTGATAAATCAGCAAATCAGTTTATTTTCCAAAATCCTCTAGATTTGCTCATTGCTTCGATAAAATTCTCATTGCTTCGTTCTTCATTGGGCTGCCTCCTCAGCTTACAGAGCAACAGAAGCATTGGGGCAGTGGAAAGGTCTCTCATCTATGTGGCTACAGAGCTGCGAATCCCTCAGGCCCATCTAGGAGCATTTAGAGGCCACGTTCTGGAGTCCATAAAGCTAGGAGGATGTGTGTGAATGTGTACAGATAAGAGAAAGTGTAGCTCATGAGAACACTACAAATCTAAATGGATGAGTCCCATTACCTATAGTAGCCAGTGGCTATTGTAGAATTACCATTAGACCACAGTGAGGAGCCTGTTGTTTGAACTCCTTGTGTAGAGAGATAGGTCTCACTTACTGTGCTGAGAGAGAGAGAGAGAGAGAGAGAGAGAGAGAGAGAGAGAGAGAGAGAGAGAGAGAGAGAAGCAGTGTTTTGAGATCACAGAAAAGTGCCACTCCTTCTGTTTGGCTATATAAGGCTTGACTCTATAAGGTAAAAGTGTATCTTTTATCTCTGTACCAGCACTCAGCACTGCAGTAACACTGGCGTGGTGGCGCTGGTACGAGTGGATCAGACACAACAGTGCTGCTGGAGTTTTTAAACACTGTGTCCCCTCACTGTCCACTCCTACCTTGTGGGTCCACCTTGTAGGTCTGACTTGTAAGTCAGAAACGACAGCTCATCTGCTGCTGCACAGTTTGTGTTGGTCATCCCCTAGTCCTTCATCAGTGGTCACAGGACGCTGCCCACAGGACACTGCTGGCTGGATAGCTTTTGGTTGGTGGACTATTCTCAGTCCAGCAGTGTCACTGAAAATGACAGCATGGCTAAGCACAACACACAGGGCGAGCGGCCCGGTCAGTGGCTGAACTCAACTATGTGCTGATTCACTATATATGGGTGAGTGAATTGAGACACAGCCAAAGACTAAAATACATTCTGTATGCATAGTAATAAAGTACAGTAGCCCTTCTTAAACATAAATGTCCCTTTGCAAAAATGGTTCTTATCTACTACCTAACTATTCATGGTAAGTTATAGCATGATGCATGATAGTTAAGGTCTCAGTGGTCAGTGGTCTCATCATCCAAAAGCCATTTTTTGCACCTTTGTTGTTAAGAAACAGGTGAATTTAAACTTGAAAGTACATTAAAGTTACTGTACATCCTTCTCTGTGTCCTTCTCTCTCTCAGCAGGATCTTAAAGGCCATGCGTCATCATCGAAATTAAAATTCAAAGACGTGTGAACACCTGAAACCATTAGTGATGCTGTTATAATTTCTAAATGGTATAATATTGATAATCAAGTTATGCAAGGTCGAATTCATTTATCCAGATGTCATTTTTAATTTATTACTGAGGTTTAGTAATGCATTTGACATCAAATGCAGCCAAGGAGAAGAAACACTGGAGACAAATGCAAAATATGTACAAAGCTTTTGATATATACTTGTTTTTAATTTCCCTGAAGGTGACTGAACTAATTGCATTTGAAATAAAGTTTGAAAAACGCATTTACCCATCAGTGCCGGACTGGATAATGAGGAGCGTTAGGAGGATTCCTGGTGCGCCAGTAATACAGTATTTTGGCACAGTTACTGTGACTCACATAAAAAAACCTATGCATATAAACTCATCAGTGCACAGACAATTAACATTAAAACCAACTCTATATTTGTAATAGTTCAGGGGTTAAATCAGGGCGTCGCTCCTCGAGTGGTGTAGCCGTGAGTGTTTACTGTAATTAGTCAGCTAATGAGTCTCGTAGAGTTTACACAGATTAGCCTGTTAAAATTTGTGAATTCGTTTTTAGCACATTGGATGTCATGATTGTGTGAAATTTGAGATGAAACTAAGGAGAGAGGGGTTGGTTTGGGGGTCAGTGCCAACTCAATATCACAGCAAAGCTCCAGAAAAGCCATTGTGAAACGGCACAGAATAGACAGACAGCTATAGTGAAACTACATTTAACAGCTGGAAATGTTGCCATTTTCTGCATGTTTCAATGGGTGATTCTTTCCATGTATGTGGTTGCCAGATTCCCAGCTTTCTTGGTTAATTTGAGAGTGGAGTCAAGGTTGGAAATGATCAAGTTGTGTGGTATTCAATACTGGGATTCCAGAGTTGAACAGCGGTCAAGCTAAAGACACATGGGCATGTACAGGGTAGATGTGCGTGGCACACTGGTGGCACGTCGCTGATAGCCAGCCTGAAGGCCTTGTGTAGCTGTTGTTTTGTTAAGTCAGTATGTAACGTGTCAGAATGAGCCAGAAACGTGAGGATGAAAATGAATAACGAAGCTTTACTAGTGAAATCGTGATCCAGAGTCGTCGTCAAAAACAGGCATCAAATCCAAAGTGGACAGGCAACAGAAAAACAAACATCACGCAAAGCAGTCGAGTCCAAAAGGGGATCAGACAAAAGGCTAAGTCAGAAAACACAGGAAAACAGTCGAGACCAAAATACAATCAAACAAGAGTGACCGCTCAGTAGTTTAGTGGTGATAGAAACCATGCCTCACAAAGAGCTACTCTTTATACCAATACTAACTAGTCATATGATCAAAACAGGTGAAACATGAGTGTGGCTCTCCAGTGGATTCTGGGGGATGGAGTCCTTGGAGGCTTCATAGCCAGAGAGAGGCGTGACACTGTAAAAAAATACATATTACAGCAAATAATTTCACACACTGCTCAAAAAATAAAGGGAACACTCAAATAACACATCCTAGATCTGAATGAATGAAATATTCTCATTGAATACTTTGTTCTGTACAAAGTTGAATGTGCTGACAACAAAATCACACAAAAATCATCAATGGAAATCAAATTTATTAACCAGTGGAGGCCTGGATTTGGAGTCACACACAAAATTAAAGTGGAAAAACACACGACAGGCTGATCCAACTTTGATGTGATGTCCGTAAAACAAGTCAAAATGAGGCTCAGTGTTGTGTGTGGCCTCCACGTGCCTGTATGACCTCCCTACAACGCCTGGGCATGTTCCTGATGAGGTGGCGGATAGTCTCCTGAGGGATCTCCTCCCAGACCTGGACTAAAGCATCCGCCAACTCCTGGACAGTCTGTGGTGCAACGTGGCGTTGGTGGATGGAGCGAGACATGATGTCCCAGATGTGCTCAATCGGATTCAGGTCTGGGGAACGGGCGGGCCAGTCCATAGCTTCAGTGCCTTCATCTTGCAGGAACTGCTGACACACTCCAGCCACATGAGGTCTAGCATCGTCCTGCATTAGGAGGAACCCAGGGCCAACCGCACCAGCATATGGTCTCACAAGGGATCTGAGGATCTCATCTCGGGAACCTAATGGCAGTCAGGCTACCCCTGGCGAGCACATGGAGGGCTGTGCGGCCCTCCAAAGAAATGCCACCCCACACCATTACTGACCCACTGCCAAACCGGTCATGCTGAAGGATGTTGCAGGCAGCAGATCGCTCTCCACAGCGTCTCCAGACTCTGTCACGTCTGTCACGTGTGCTCAGTGTGAACCTGCTTTCATCTGTGAAGATCACAGGGCATCAGTGGCGAATTTTCCAATCCTGGTGTTCTCTGGCAAAAGCCAAGCGTCCTGCATGGTGTTGGGCTGTGAGCACAACCCCCATCTGTGGACGTCGGGCCCTCATACCATCCTCATGGAGTCGGTTTCTAACCGTTTGTGCAGACACATGCACATTTGTGGCCTGCTGGAGGTCATTCTGCAGGGCTCTGGCAGTGCTCCTCCTGTTCCTCCTTGCACAAAAGTGGAGGTAGCGTCCTGCTGCTGGGTTGTTGCCCTCCTACGGCCTCCTCCACGTCTTCTGGTGTACTGGCCTGTCTCCTGGTAGCGCCTCCAGCCTCTGGACACTACGCTGACAGACACAGCAAACCTTCTTGCCACAGCTCACATTGATGTGCCATCCTGGATGAGCTGAACTACCTGAGCCACTTGTGTGGGTTGTAGAGTCCGTCTCCTGCTATCACGAGTGTGAAAGACCACCAACATTCAAAAGTGACCAAAACATCAGCCAGAAAGCAGAAAGGTACTGAGAAGTGGTCTGTGGTCCCACCTGCAGAACCACTCCTTTATTGAGTGTCTTGCTGATTGCCAATAATTTCCACCTGTTGTCTGTTCCATTTGCACAACAGCTGTGAAATTGATTGTCAATCAGTGTTGCTTCCTAAGTGGACAGTTTGATTTACTTGGAGTTATATTGTGTTGTTTAAGTGTTCCCTTTATTTTTTTGAGCAGTGTACATTTTCCGTTACCTTCTATTTTTTCCCCTAAAACCACATAAAAAAGATATTCCTTATTTTCTTTGCCACCTTATACGATTCTACAGTGCAGCAGTGGGACCCCACTTGATTGATTGACAGCCTTTAGGTCAGATATAACCGCTGCAGTGGATTTTAACGATGGAAGCAAGTCAACCAGCTTTTCGCTTTAATGACAGCGTGCACTTGACCTGACACGGACTGCATAAGCCTCTGACTGCAGATCTGAGATCTGAGGGTCTTTTGAACATGAGCATCAATGAAAGGCATCAGGTTAAAAAAAAAAAAATCTGACCTTTTTGTTACAGAGGCCTAAACACAGTCAGTGTCACGTGTCTTCAATTTGAACAGTGACCTAGAAAAAGACAGTGTATAAAAGTAGCTCCACACCTTTATTATTGAATGCTCTGCAAAACTTTCATCATGTGCACATATTCATATTCAGACTGCTAAGGAATTATTATTAAAAGGCGATTAAAGTCTGAGGTTTTTACTTTTTATTTTCTTTAGCCTATATTTCCAAATAAAGGCAACAGCAGAGAGAAAATCACATTATTAAACACAAAAAGTAGATTAAAAAGCAAAAATGAACACTCCTTTGCCTCGTTATTGAAGGGTTAAAGAACCTTTCTCATACATTGTGTCCATTAATTATGAATTACAGACCAGCACTCAGCCTATATGCTACTATAATTGCAGTGGTGTGGGTTATATTTTTGGCATTTTGCTATAACTCAAGTGGGCATTCATGCAAATGATAATTGTAAGGTGTAGTCATCTTCCGCCTCCACCTTCAAGCTTAGCCTCAATCACCTTATATAATATGTCTCTGCTGCAAGCCGACTGCAGTGTCTTCACTGACACTGTGAGAGCCGTGGGAGGGCAAAGCTGCATTCTGTATGCATGGCGAAGCTAAGAGGGAAGAGAATGAGTGCTGTTAGAGCTCCCCACATGCTGGCTGAATGAAGAGAGTAAGAGAGTCGACATGCCGACTCGTGGGACTGCGGCTTGTTTATAGACTCCAGGCGCATGGCCTGGAGATGACTGCTATGAAACATTATACACTTGAACTTGGTGTTGGAGAGGGAAGAGGTGATGAAAAAACAAACAGAGGAACAGTGAACAGAATTTTTGGATGAGGAGAATAGAGAGGAAGTTACCATAAGAGCCTCTACCTTCTCTGTGCCGGTTCTCCATGGCTCTTGATCAAGGTTTAGAGAAGGTGCAGGTCTTCACAATGTTTACAACTGAAGCATGTTTGGATTGATTATTACATGTGTCGGTTATCATTGATCAGAGATGAATGGATGGATCGATACTTCATTGACCCCGAAGGAAATTTAGCAGTCACACAACTGTAACACGGGGGAGCGATGATGAGGCGGATGCACACGCTGGGAGAAGCGAGATTTATTAGGGGCAAATACAGAATCAGGGTCTAAACAGTCCAGGGTCACAGAGCCAACACGGAGAGACATTACGAAAAGGAACACAGGCTAGAAACACAACGGAGGCCAGAAGAAACAACACCATACAATACAACACAAAGACCAGTAACCTAACAGGGGAAAGCAGAGGGCTTAAATACAGGAACAAGAAGGGTTAACTAGACACAGGTGAAAACAATGAAGGGCAGGGTAGAATCAAAACAAAGAAGCACATGGACAAGACCAAAGGTAAACACAAACACATGGAGGACTGGGAGGGGCTAATCATGACAACAACACAAGACAGTAACAGTAATAAGGGTGTTAACAATATAACGGGAAGAATAAATATTAAAAATCATATCTACAGGCAAATATACAAATAGAAAAATACAACAATCTGAGATGAAAGACGCAGTACAGTAATGACTGTATAAGGAGGCGCAGGTAACAGCATATATTGACCATACTGAATAAATAAATATGTGCAGATATTGGTACCAAAATAAAGTGTTTGGTGTCCAGATGTGCAAGATGCACAATAAGGTATGCAGAACATGCAATATGTGCATTATCATCCTCCATAATGGAGAGCAGTTTGTGTAACGTCCTTCTCTCAGCCACCTTGACCACAGAGTCCCGTTCCACACCATCCACTGACCCCGCTCGCCTGAGCAGATTGTCCAGTCGCATCTCGTCTCTCCTTGTAATGCTTCCTCCCCAGCACACCACAGCATAGAAAAGACAGCTGGCAACCATGGTCTGGTAGAACATCTGCAGGAGCTTGCTACAGATGTTAAAGGGCCTCAGCCTCCTCAGGAAGTAGAGCCGGCTTTGTACAAATCCCCTTTAAAGGATGGAAATTACATCGTAAGTGGCAATCTTCGGGATCCAAGCATCAATATGCCTTATGGAGCCAGTAGAACAGCTAAATGACAGGAAACGTTTTCAGAATGATTTATAATAGATATAGTAATATATAATAGTCTGCCAAATTTCGTACACACTGACCTTTTTACCCTGCTGTGGTAAGCACCTGACTTTGAACAAATCAATCAAAAGATCTAGATACCTCGCAGTTTTTAGACATGTATACATATTTTATCAACTCAATGAACTAAAAAATTCCACAGCAATTGCCACTGTATTTCAGTTTCAGCATACATAAGTATGGAGGATGCAATGAGTGGCAGAAAGGTGACAACAAATGTATTTATTTTGTAAAAAGCATTGTGTGCAATGGCACCGTTTGCTTGTTTTTATATATTTTTTCTTTTTTATCTTCTTTTTTACATATATATATATATATATATATATATATATATATATATTTTTTTTTTATATACAATCAGCTTGAACAACACAGTGAAATTCTAACAATAGTTTGTTAGAATTATATGAGTGTCACCCAGCTCTTTAGCTCATATGTATATATGTATATATATTGTTAATGCTTTTTTAACCACATTTTATTTCATTACAGTTTTATGCATTGTAAGAAATCATAAGAACTGCTCTGCTAAGAACGATACCACCAGACCCCACTACAGGGCGTTGGTTTTTGAATGCCATTGGACAGCTCACCTTACTTGGAGAAGAATACTAACAGCCGATTCTGTTATGAGCTCTAACAGGTGCCTAGGCTGGCTAACATCCTGCTGTGGTGGGGGAAAGGGAGGGCAGTCTGACTCACCCAGGGAGAGAGAAGCTGATTATGCTTTCTTGTGCTACTTCACCAGATGGCTGTGGCATCGCGGGGGATTGAACTAGCAATTTCCCAATTCAGTCATTTGTGTGTGCAATTATTTTGGGTATTAATGGGACTTTTCTTATTATAATGGTGCTTTGGTTAGGTGTTTTTTGCAGGATGGAGATCCACCTACCAGACCAAAACAAGGTTTGTGGTGTATCCTATTGTGTCTTCTAGTGAAAAGCTATTGCTATTAGAACTAGACCATCAATCCAAGCTATCAATGTCAAAACTCAATTAAAAATGAGGAAAAAATGATCAATTCTGATAGCATTCATAAGAGTTCAGGCAGTTTTTTAGTGCTAAGCTAACGAAGAAATCACTTTCACATTCACAGTTTGGCAGTTGTAGATGACACACAGACATTTGAAGCTTATTAAGGCCTTCCATGTTTAACTCTAAGCTTGTGATAGACATATTAGCATGTTTTATCGTGGAGCAGTTTCACAGTGGCTCTTTCATTAGATGGGTCTGGTAAAGAGCTGCTGCTGCTGCTGTTTGCCATTTCTAACATCCCACATTTAGGCTGCTGCCTATATTCAGTCTTCACGGTTGAAAAATTTTACTATTTGGTTTCCATCCAGAATTTGAGTTTAAATACAAGCATGATTCTTGTACATGATAATGTATTTTTTTTAGTCCCCAGAAATCATAAGGCCTTCTCTGAAGCACAGTTATAAAAGGAAAAAAAAGACTAGATATCTATCCATCCATCCATCCATCCATCCATCCATCCATCAAGCCGCTTCTCCGTCAGGGAGACGGGTGGGGGGGGGGGGCAACTTAGCATGTCCAATTGGCCTGACTGCATGTCTTTGGACTGTGGGAGGAAACCAGAGAACCTGGAGGAAACCCACGCAGACACGGGGAGAACATGCAAACTCCACACAGAGAGGACCCTGATCACCCGGCCGGGGAATCGAACCCAGACCCTCCTTGCTGTGAGGTGACAGCGCTACCCACCACGCCACCGTGCCGCCCAAAAGACTAGATATTTGTGTCATATTTCTTAACAATTATTTATTTGTTCTGAATAATATGTTCATAAAGAACCTTACAGATTGAATGGAGTTGTCTGGTTCTTCTGACCGTCATGCAAGTGGCATAATTCATAAAATGAGGCCGACATTCTGGGAAAAAAAAAACAAAACACCGGCTATGTGCATCCTCACTGTAGCGGCTACCATCTGGGCTCTTTATTTGGAATGGCTAGAGTTAACTTTGGTTAATCAGATATATCTAAAATATATCGTATTGACAGGCCACACCAGTGACAAGAAAAATATGCACACTCCCTGAAAGGCTTGTATATATAAGCGGTGCTCTTGCTTCTGGGCCAGTTTAACTGATTAGCCATTCTTAACAATACATCACCGAAGCTTGACCATACCGTGGTCCATAGTCAGATCCACCACATCACTGTTAGTCTTTTCTGAATTCATATTCCGTACTCAGTCAGATTCCCAGAGGGCTCAAGCTCCATTCTGGGACACCACAACTAAGGAAATGGAAGATCCAGTACCTCTCTCAGTCAGCATTCTGCCCTCCAATTATTTCAAATGACCCCATTCCGATAGCAGATGTATGAGGAGAGGAGAGGTATCAGCTTGTTTTTGTCCAAAGGGCAGAGTATTGCACTCCCTGACTTGTGACAGGGAAGGAGGTGGTGCTTCACTTCTGATTCCACCCAAGACCACTATGGCTGCTTGAGTCACCTGAACAGAACCTATATTACTAGTCCAGGCTCTTTTCAACCTCCACATTTAACCCAACCGTGAAGTGAAACACCACATACACACTAGTGAACACACACACACACACACACACACACACACACACACACACACACACACACACACACACACACACACACACACACACACACACACACACACACACACTAGGGGGCACACACTTGCCCAGAGTGGTGGGCCCTATCCACAGCACCCGGGGAGCAGTTGGGGGTTAGGTGTCTTGCTCAAGGACACCTCAGTCATTGGGGATCGAACTGGCAACCTTCCGGTCACAGGGCCAGCTCCCTAACCTCCAGCCCACGACTGCCTGCCTCACATGGTTTGTCCAGGTTCCAGAATCTTATCTGTAAACACCCACTACTGTACTAGTTTTCAAACCTTTCAGTCATGGCCCATTTAAGACTCCGCGTTCAAGCTTAAAGGAGCAATAGTACAACCAGATGAATTCTGTGGCTGAGGTAGGCAATTACTTGTTCCTTCCTGTTATGCACTTCATTCATGCTGGTATCTGTGTAAAGGTAGAAAGACATGGTGAAATCAGCAGATACATGAATAGGGCCACTTATCAAAGAGGGATAAGGTGTTGAAAAGACTTCACACAATCTTTAGTTCAAGGTTCTGGAGGTTTTTTCCTTCATTACTGCCATCTGCTACAAGAGCTGGTGAAGGGGGCTGCAATCATAGCAAAGTCAGAAATAAAAGTTCCCATAACTTACAGACTCTCACAAAGAGAGTGTGTAGGGATACTGCCGTCCAGATTGAGTCCATTGCATGAGCTGTTAGAACATAATGTGCATTACTAATGCCAAGGGCAGCCATATGAATTTAAGTAACTCTCCACAGGCATAATTTGTAGTATTACTAGGCTATTTAGATGTTAATTAGGGACTTTTCAGTCCTGGCAAGTACAAGTTTTCGTAATCAGTGCAAAAACTCTAACTAATAGTCATCCAGACTAAGAGGTGCTGTGCCAGCATCTGGTTTGCAAGCCAACATCTTGCATCATCAGTGTTATTCTGTGGGTAATTAGTGTTTCTTGTTTCTTGTTAGTGTTACTTTTTGGTTATATCTTTCTTAGCTGAATAATATATTTGAACAAGTGATTAACTGTACACATCATTGCTGGTAAAAGAAAAAAAAGCTTACTACTAATGCTCCAACTTAATATGTTCACTGAGCCAAAGATCCTATTTTGCATGTCTGCAGGGCAAGATAAACAAATACAACAAAAAAAGGGCAAGATTTTTGTAATACAAGCAAGATAAAATATTACCAGAATCTGTTACAAGCTTTAAATATCTGTGTTCATGATAGCTACTACAAGTATTACATATAGCATAGGAATGGTCAATTGATTGTTAACACACATAGCCAATCAGCCAATCACATGGCCACAACTTACTGCATTTAGGCATGTAGACGTGGTCAAGACAGCTTGCTGAAGTGCAGACCGGGCATCAGAACAGGGAAGAAAGGGGATTTAAGTGGCTTTGAATGTCTATACGTATAATTCCCTCCTAATTAAATTCATTACATGAGCTATTAGAACACAACAGGTGCATTACTAATGCCAAGGGCAGCCATATGAATTTGAGTAACTCTCCACAGGCATAATTTGTAGTATTACTAGGCTATTCAAATGTAATTTTTGGACTTTTCAGTCTTGGCAAGTGCATAGTCATCTTAGCAGGTCACAGAAATTTTTGTAATCAGGTTAAAAAAAAAAAAAAGTCTCCAACCTTATACGTCCATTGAGCCACAGGTCCTACTTTGCATGTTTTCAGGGCTTGTGCTAGGCAAGATAAACAAATTAAATTAAAAAGGGCATAATTTATTAATATAAGCAAAACAAAATGCTCCTGGAATCTGTTACAAGCTTTAAATATCTGTGTTGTTTATGATAGCTACTACAAGTATTGCATATAGCGTAGGAATGTGAATATACATCACCTGACATCTGACATAATATTGTAGATGCTTTAGGAGAGAAGGCAGAAAACAGCATTATTGTTGGTTAAAAAAGGAAAAGATTCTGTGTTAAAACTCCTGTACAGTGATATGCAATACACATAAACAATCGAATGATTATATGATAAACAAATAAAAAAAGTTTAAGAAATAATGTTACATTGATGGACATAATGTAAATTATGTTGCTTTAATGCAATACAGCAATATTCCATGCAATTTCACAGAAAGCAGTAAAGGCTGTGGTAATACATGGCAGGGATCCTCGACTCTGGTCTCCTAAAATGAGGATTGTGTGCCAAAGTACAATAATTTATGGGGAGTTCTTAATGGAGCACCTAATATGAACATACCTAGACTATAAAGAGTGTATAATTGGACCTGAACAGTTATATTCGCAGGAGGTGAATGGACTGGCATGGGGGTTCTGAGCGCTGGACGGGCCGAGAGGCCTGAGAACATTTTTTGTTCAGTTATTTAATGCTAGTAATTTAATTCCTGCTGTTTGAGCAATCAGTTAGTTTAGTTTCAAGTTTATTTGTCATTTGCACAACATGGCAGGACATTTATGCATTGAAATGCCTGTGGTGAGGCTCAGATAATCACTCTACAGTAAATAAGTAAGTAAACAGGTAAAACTAAAATAAACAAATTGAAATATATTAAATATGGAGAAAAATACACAAAATATAGAGAAATATACACAAAATACAGAGAAATATACACAAAATATAGTGACAATATACATTTTAAAGTGACTTAAGTGACTCGGTGTTATTGTTTTTTAAAGTGGCTTAAGTGACTCGGTGTTATTGTTCTTTAAAGTGGCTTAGTGTTAAGGTGTTATTGCCCATAGCAGAGATATGATATGATATAATAATAATGCTGACAGAGTGACTGAGTGAAGTGGTAGTCGGGGACGGACCCACAGCTTCACAGCTTGTTCAGAAGCCTGACAGCCTGTGGGTTGAAACTGTTCATTAACTGGGTTGTTCTAGCCTGGATGCTGCGGAATCTCCTGCCTGATGGCAGGATGGTGAACAGGCCGAGTGCTGGGTGGCTTCTGCCCAACTGGATCTTTTTGATGTCCCTGAGGCAGCGGGACTGGTAGATGTCCTGTAATGGGCCTAGTGTGAGGTCCCTGGACACTAACTCCACTCATGATCCATTTAATGTTAAGGCTTTCTACCTACTATGTCTAGGTTAGTTTACTGACAGGCCAACTTCAAGCTGGTTGTAGGCTATTCTAAGTAATTCATGGTGAAGACATGGAGGGATAAGGTGTTTAAAAGACTTCACACAATCTTTAGTTCAAGGTTCTGGAGATTTTTTCCTTCATTACTGCCATCTGCTACAAGAGCTGGTGAAGGGGGCTGCAATCATAGCAAAGTCAGAAATAAAAGTTCCCATAACTTACAGACTCTCACAAAGAGAGTGTGTAGGGATACTGCCGTCCAGATTGAGTCCATTGCATGAGCTGTTAGAACATAACAGGTGCATTACTAATGCCAAGGGCAGCCATATGAATTTAAGTAACTCTCCACAGGCATAATTTGTAGTATTACTAGGCTATTTAGATGTTAATTAGGGACTTTTCAGTCCTGGCAAGTACAAGTTTTCGTAATCAGTGCAAAAACTCTAACTAATAGTCATCCAGACTAAGAGGTGCTGTGCCAGCATCTGGTTTGCAAGCCAACATCTTGCATCATCAGTGTTATTCTGTGGGTAATTAGTGTTTCTTGTTTCTTGTTAGTGTTACTTTTTGGTTATATCTTTCTTAGCTGAATAATATATTTGAACAAGTGATTAACTGTACACATCATTGCTGGTAAAAGAAAAAAAAAGCTTACTACTAATGCTCCAACTTAATATGTTCACTGAGCCAAAGATCCTATTTGGCATGTCTGCAGGGCAAGATAAACAAATACAACAAAAAAAAGGCAAGATTTTGTAATACAAGCAAGATAAAATATTACCAGAATCTTTTACAAGCTTTAAATATCTGTGTTCATGATAGATACTACAAGTATTACATATAGCATAGGAATGTTCAATTGATTGTTAACACACATAGCTAATCACTGCACTGGAGCACTGGACTGGCCGAGGGGCCTGAGAACATTTAAAAAAAAAATTTTTAAATTTAGTCATTCAAAAATATTCATGGGCGTTTTATTCTTTCATATTTTACATCTGCAGTAGATCGTTTATGGTGTTGGAGCCGTGACGGGCCTAGTGTAGTATCGAATGGCCCGGAGTAGTAGCCCCGGTACCCCATACTCCTGGAGGACCTCCCACAAGATATCTCAGGGAACACGGTTGTAAGCCTTCTCCAAATCCACAAAACACATGTAGACTGGGTTGGCAAACTCCCTTGCCCCCTCAACAATCCGCGAGAGGGTGAAAAGCTGGTCCATTGTTCCACGGCCGGGACGGAATCCGCATTGTTCCTCCTCAATCTGAGGATCAACTATCAGTGATACTGAGGTGTTTAGAAACTCCAGCAGCACTGCTGTGTCTGATCCACTCAGACCAGTGCAACTAACACACCACCACACTGTTAGTGTCACTGCACTGCTGAGAATGATCCACCACCCAAATAATACCTACTCTGAGGGTCCATGGGGGGTCCTGACCACTGAAGAACAGGGTAACAGAGTATCAGAGAAACAGATGGACTACAGTCTGTAACTGTAGAACTACACAGTGCAGCTCTACAGTAAGTGGAGCTGATCAACGAGCGTAGAAACAAGGAGGTGGTCATAATGTTATGCCTGATTGGTGTATATCCCTTTGAGGATTCCATAAATAGTGGATTCTTTTCAAACTTGAAAAGAAAATGACAAATGAAGCTGTTGATGAGCCACAAGAACTACAACCACAATTCCAAAAAAGTTGGGACGTTGTGTAAAATGTAAATCAATGTAAATAAGAACAGAATGCAATGATTGCAAATCAGAATGCAAATCTCATAGACCCATATTTTATGCACAATACAACACTGAGCACATGTCAGATGTTGAACGTGACACATTGAACCATTTTTAGAAATTGATGGCAGTGAAGAAAGAAGGAAGTATATAAATCCTCATGCTAATGATGCACACAGCACTTCACTAATGCCACACTTGATGTCCTGGCCTTCCAAACAAGAGAGGGAAAAACCTTCTTACATGTCAGAGCTACCCTACAATTCCTTAGCCATTGTCTTCACAATCAACATGTACAGTCTTGTGTAAATACATGTGGTTATGGGGCTGGAGATGCACCTTCCACCTTGATCCTAGGGTTTCAGTCATGTGACTTTTCTGTTGTAGCTGCCATATTTGGGACTGAATTTCTGGCTTTGCTGCTCCACAACGTAACTAGAGGAGAACGATGGACTGTAACAGTTCCCCCTGAACCCCTGGTCCCACTTAAACTGGTGGAAAACTACCAAATGTGTGTTTTCCTGACATTTATATTTACCTCATACACAACCCCTCTCCCTATACTGTGAGTCTCTCACAGCCTTTAAAAGCATAGAAGCCCACTGGCTCTTCACGTCGGGGTGGGTAAAGGATCTCATGGTGTTGCATAAAGAGGAGAAAACCTCTGATCATAGGAGGGAAATGACATCAGCTAATTAACACAGATGTGATCAATGCTGGCCTTTAGATCACTTCAGCTCATGTTCACAGCCGAGAGATGAACAGTCGCCCCCCCCTGACGGAGCCGCGGACCGCCGGGATAACTTTACTCTCTGTTTCTGATTTAAATGACGTTTAAATGGAGGAACACAGACGTTAAATATCAGAATGAACGTTGTGGGGCGGAAAACGACGTCGTGTGTCAACAGACGTGGTTCTGTGAGTTTGCTGGTGCAGTTAGTTCAGAGTTCAGCTCCAGTTCTGAAACCCCTGAACTGCATAAGTGTGGTTTCCTGGTTAAAATTCCTGATATTATCAGCTGATTAATCCCTTCTGGAGCTGATCGAGGTGTGAACAGCAGAGAGAAACACTGAACTATACAGTGCTCCAAGCCTGGAGTTTGAGAACACAAGTGTATTACTCATGTTTTCACACTTGTCAAAGAAATTATAAGCTTTCCTTGATTCTAGACATGATTCCCTGGAATTGTAAACTTTTGTGTCCATCAGTGAAGCAAAAGGCAAGCAGATAATGTCAGCACAACTAGTTTAATGCTGTAGTAAGCAATATAGCTGATGTCAGGTCACAATCTCAAGAGAAAGCACGTTGCTTGACTCTACATGTGTAAAAGTAGACAGCTGCAGCTGCATCAAGCAGGTGGAAAATGATCTAGAACTGTAAGTTCTGCTGGACACTGATGGGGTCAGTTCTTCTTTTTTTTTAATGTGCAATGGAAAAATGCCTGGAAAAAACTGGCACACAAACGTTTGATGGGAAGACATCCAAATGAAATGGACCTGAAATGTAGTTAGCACTGAGGTTTGGGGGTGCAGGAACATGGCTGAAACCCGTTCTTCTTCCAATCTAACACCCTATAAATTCCCATCTTCACCCTTCATTCCTATGATGAAGTGTTCGCAGTCCCTACTGCCACCTCATCTCCTCCCTGTTCCTTGGTTGTAGGTCAGTCCTACTACATGTCAAACACAAGGCCCATGGGCCAGACTAGATCAATGACATAAACCTATCCGGCCCGCAAAGGTATTTTAGTTTTCTATTAATATTAAAAGTGTGTTGCACTACAGTTCCCAGCATGCACTGCAACATAATGTGCAGGACTCTCCTATCCCAATAACAACCTATGGGACAGCGATTACAACTCAATTGTACACAGTTCAACACCTTCAGCCAATATAAACACTCAATATTAGCTCAGAAAGCCCAAGTATTAATGAACTTGCAGCAGACTGAGCTCCTGAGGACATTTAAATGTTGAATATTTCAAGTATTAATGTAATATCTCAAGGTCTACTACAAGTGCCTGCATTTTACTGCTGACGCTTTTGTGGTCAATGGTCAGTTTTTAAAAATTTCAACTGAGTTACATAAAACATAGTTGTTCTCTTGCCCACGGATTTGTTGAGACTTTTTAATATGGCCGTTTTAATGATTGAGTTTGACATCCTTTTACTACAGTTATGAGGAGGGCTCTGGCACTTCTAGCTACAGAAGCAGAAGCTGCCCAGACCTCCAGGCCAAGTTCTCAGAGCTCTCCCCCCTCCCTCAATCACTCTTCACTCATAATACCACCACATGGTCTGAACTCACACATTATTGCTTAAATCATCCTTAAAGTTGTTCTTTATCTTGTCTCTCATGGAGATGGTAGCCCACTGTACAACAAGGAGGCAATCACGGTCAACGTTTGCAGCATACACTGTTAGAAATGAAGGTTCTGTGCAGGTACATTTTTCTTCATCAAGGTACAAACAATGTAAGTGTTCTCTCAAAACTACAGCAGTGGTTTTAATGTCCAGTTGTGCGACTTAAATCAGTTTTTCCAGGTGAAAAGTTTGTATTTGTACCATTTCATAACCAAATGTTTTAAAACAGGATAGTAAAGTAAAAGCCTGGAGGCGAGGCGGGGTGTGTGGAGTCAGTACAGCTTAGAACAGATCATTTCAGTGGATTATGGTTCAGTTATGTTCCCTGGCTAAAGGGACTGAGAGGTACTCTTGAAGGTACCACCCCAGTGACAGGAAAAGTACTGCTCCATATTTCGGAGAGAGTAACTTGCTTCAGTGAAACCAGTAATTGTTGTAAATTGTGCTTTAAATTACTGCTGTTATATACTCAAATGTAGAGCTAACCTTTATGTTTACATTCCAATTTGTCCTGGCTTGGAATATGAACACAAACTGGAACTGTATGAAACGTTTTTCCAAGACAGAAGATCTGGGACTGGCTTCCTCCAACACCTGCGAAACCAGCCACCGCTTCTTTTCGAACTGCCACTCACGCAGCACCATTGGACAGCTGAACGCGCTCGGAGGAAGGCGCCCAATGGCAGATCTGTTACGTCAGCCAACAGACGCCTGTGCTGACTAGGATCGCATTGAGTGATGGAGGGAGAAGAGAGCGTGCTCTCTTAGACTCCCACTTACTGATGGCTGTAGCATCACCAGGGATCGAACTCACAATTTCCTGATGACAGGGCCAACGCTTAGACTGTTGCGCCACTTGGGAGCATAAATTATTATTATTAATGACAGATTTTGGCAATTAAACTGACAGAATATAGCAATCAAATTGGAAACCACCTCAGAGTACAATATAGTTATGCTAGAGTGAAAAATAACAGCATAAAGATAGTTTTTTGAAGTAGGCCTAAATGGTCATGGCATGGTGCCATGGTAAAACAACTCTTTACAGCCCAGATTAAGTATATAGGCAATAAACAGGAACATACTATATACAATTCTTTTTCTTGCTTTGGTTGTGTGCACTGGTTTTATGCCATATAAATGGTTTTTCCCAAAACAATGACACAGTACTGTGGAGTTTGTACCACACCTACCAATGTAATACCTAGAACCTGATTGGCTTTTCAGTGTAATTTAGTTAAACTGTCTCAAAACGTCCATTAGGTTATCCATAATACCTATCTAGTACTTTGTAGTACTCACATGGTTACACCTAAAACTTCAGAGCCTATAAAAGTGTTAGCTCTATCCTATTTATGCAGATAATAAGCTTTGTAACTGTAAATGTTGACAGCTTTCTTTCATTGTGAAGTTCAATGACCGAAGGTTGTTCTGAAAGTTTGCATTGTTGCTGTAATTCCTTTACAGCTCTTGTACTACGCGACCAGTTAAGGTCCAATAAATGGGTCCGTGTAAAATCACGTGTTTTCTTCCGAGTTACCAGCGGGTGATTCAGTGGTATTTTTTCCAAGGCCACTGAAGAAGGAGAACAGTTTCATTAATATTCATGTTAATTATGGCCACTGCTGCATTCTGAAGTTCATTTTTAATTAAACACATTCTGATGACTGGCTGTATTAAAATGAGTGCCTCAGTGCCTCTTAATTTTGCTCCTTCATGTGCCAATACTACAAGTATCTATCTATCTATCTATCTATCTATCTATCTATCTATCTATCTATCTATCTATCTATCTATCTATCTGTTTATCTATCTATCTATCTATCTATCTATCTATCTATCTATCTATCTATCTATCTATCTATCTATCTATCTATCTATCTGTTTATCTGTCTATCTATCTGTTTATCTATCTATCTATCTATCTATCTATCTATCTATCTATCTATCTATCTATCTATCTATCTATCTATCTATCTATCTATCTGTCTATCTATCTATCTATCTATCTATCTGTTTATCTGTCTATCTATCTATCTATCTATCTATCTATCTATCTATCTATCTATCTATCTATCTATCTATCTATCTGTTTATCTATCTATCTATCTATCTATCTATCTATCTATCTATCTATCTATCTATCTATCTGTTTATCTATCTATCTATCTATCTATCTATCTATCTATCTATCTATCTATCTATCTATCTATCTATCTATCTGTTTATCTATCTATCTATCTATCTATCTATCTATCTATCTATCTATCTATCTATCTATCTATCTATCTATCTATCTATCTACCCACCCATCTGTTTATCTATCTATCTATCTATCTATCTATCTATCTATCTATCTATCTATCTATCTATCTATCTATCTATCTATCTGTTTATCTATCTATCTATCTATCTGTTTATCTATCTATCTATCTATCTATCTATCTATCTATCTATCTATCTATCTATCTACCCATCTACCCACCCATCTGTTTATCTATCTATCTATCTATCTATCTATCTATCTATCTATCTATCTATCTATCTATCTATCTATCTATCTATCTGTCTATCTATCTATCTATCTATCTATCTATCTATCTATCTATCTATCTACCCACCCATCTGTTTATCTATCTATCTATCTATCTATCTATCTATCTATCTATCTATCTATCTATCTATCTATCTATCTATCTATCTATCTATCTATCTGTTTATCTATCTATCTATCTATCTATCTATCTATCTATCTATCTATCTATCTATCTATCTACCCACCCATCTGTTTATCTATCTATCTATCTATCTATCTATCTATCTATCTATCTATCTATCTATCTATCTATCTATCTATCTGTTTATCTATCTATCTATCTATCTGTTTATCTATCTATCTATCTATCTATCTATCTATCTATCTATCTATCTATCTATCTATCTACCCATCTACCCACCCATCTGTTTATCTATCTATCTATCTATCTATCTATCTATCTATCTATCTATCTATCTATCTATCTATCTATCTATCTATCTACCCACCCATCTGTTTATCTATCTATCTATCTATCTATCTATCTATCTATCTATCTATCTATCTATCTATCTATCTATCTATCTTCGTGTGCAAAAGTTTTGGCAAGATAGGAAAGATAGCATTTTGTTGATATTCTTAAATGAAGATAAATGAACACATTAACACATGTTTATGTGCTGAATTTTGCATATTGGAGAAAACAATAAACATAAAATATGACCTTTAGTAAGTAGCTGTAAAGTAACAATACATTTATATTGATTTTGCTCACGGTTGGTGTTGAGAGTGTTAGTTAGTAGGTTTAATAATAGGCAGTCTATTCAAAACTAATCTTAATTAAACGAATCAAAAATTAAACTATGAAAATCGCAGCACACAGCCGCATTTCTCCTTACCACTGCTGATTCCCCAACCTGGGTCATTGGGAACTCTGCAAACTTTACAGGATCCATAACCTATATTGATTTTTTTTCCTCTGAGGAAAGACAGTAATATTTCATTTTTTCCATTATGGATTTCCAATGTTTTGTATCCTTGAGAATTAAGCTAAATGAAACTGTTCTTTACTGAAGCCTTAAGACTGGTATGTAAATGAACTCTGTTCTGATTGGTTACTCTGTTTTGCACCTCATTAAAAGACCAACCCAGGCAGAAACACTGCTTATAACTTAAGGACAAATGGGCGGCGCTAAACGGAACAGAATAGATGGATTTATGTAAACAGATTTGCAAAAAAAAGGGGAAAAGCAGCTTGATCTTTAAGTATGGACCACATAGACTGTGGTATGATTAGAAACCCCTAATAACCGAGTTCAGCTTATCAAGCTAATTCACAAGCGTGTGATCAGATTAAATTGGGGGTCTTCAGGAAAAGCATATCTGCCATGCACATGTGCTACAGCAGTGGGATGAGACATATTGATGCAGACTCTATCTTTACGAAGAAGTACCAATAGAACTTGCATTATTGATTTGATTTACACAAATTGCATGCTATGTATGCCAGTCAGGTTCTAATGCTTAACACGACCAATCACGGTGTAGAAAAATGCCACTCATTAAAAAGCTGGTTTTCTCCCAGACAGAGACAGAGGGGGCATTAGAGAAGGGCTCTGAGGGAGTCTGAATGTTAGACATGATTCACCAAATGGTGCATTAGCCACCAGTCAGTCACTCAAATGACACACTCACAAATGTCACACACAGTTGTTAAGCCTCACCAACTGACATTTAGGTTTTTTTTCCCCAAAAAAAATGAGAGAAAAGCATGTCTTGAGGAAGTTCCAGCACATCACTTGTTCACAGAGGACGTTATTGGTTTTAGCACATTAGAAAGTATCATTTGTGCATAATTATGTCCATTAAATAGATTGCATACTAGTTATTTTACAAATAATTGTTTTTCTTAACTAACTAACTAACGATATCCTGTATCTTATTCATTAATATCCAACTCCTTTTGTTTATTAGTTAACAGACTACACGATATAAGGTACGATTCCAGTGTGCAGATTTAGTTCCAAATGATAAAGAACTGTAGCTTTGTTAGATCTTGTGACGATGGGGAACGACGTTGAGCCGGACGTATGTGCGGAGACAAGCGAGATTTATTATATGCAAATCCAAAATCAGGGTCAAGACAGTCCAGGGTCACAGAGCCAACACGGAAAACAGGAGGGACAGGCATAAACATGTAAATAAACAGGTACACAAACAACAGGGCCGAAAGAAAAACAACACACATCAAACTTCAAACATAACAAACGAAGACCAGCAAAGGATTAAATACAACAGGGATGATGAGGGACAGGTGGAAACAATCGGGGCGGAGTCACGAAACCGGGGCCGGACTAGACGGATCAAAACAAAAAAGCACCTGGACTAGATCAAAACACAACACGAACACATGGCCAATCCTGTGGGGCGGGGCCAGTCGTGACAGATCTAAGATAATCCACTTCTATATGGAACTGGACAAAGAAAAACAAAAGATTCCAAAACTGGAGAGAAACAATGTTTTCAGATAAACAGTAAACAGTACTTCAATGCTATGGGTGTGAAAGAATGTGTGGGTGTCAAGGAGTAAAACTAAGAAGCTGCTGCTGTTCTCAAAACAATGGACTGACCACCCCAGAGTCCAGACCTCAACATTGCCGAATGTCTTTGGGATTACTTGGGTTGCAAGAAGTAAAAAAATGCAACCAACTTGTAAGACTGAACTTTGGAGGCTTGGAAAAATATCCCTGCAGGTTATCCCCCCACATTTTTTTCATGTTACACCCACAAACTTGGCATTTTGTGAAACAGACCAACACAACGTTGCAAGTAATTGTGAAGTGAAAAGAAAATTATACATGGCTTTCAAAATGTTCACAAATAAAAATCTGGAAAGTGTGGCGTGCATTTGTATTCAGCCCCCCTGAGTGAATACTTTGTAGGACCACCTTTCGCTGCAATTATAGATGCAAGTCTTTTGGGGTGTCTCTACCAGCTTTGCACATCTAGAGCCTGAAATTTTTGCCCACTCTTCTTTGCAAAATAACTCAAGCTCAGTCAGTTTGGATGGAGAGCATCTCTGTAAATAACAATTTTCAAGTCTTACCACAGATTCTCAATGGGATTTAGGTCTGGGACATTGACAGGGCCATTCTAACACAATAATATGCTTTGAACTTAAAACATTTGTGTGTGTGTGTGTGTGTGTGTGTGTGTGTGTGTGTGTGTGTGTGTGTATGGGTTAAATGCAAACTAACTAGCTATTAATTACTATTGAATCAGACTGCCCATAAAGGAAGAAAAGTCAAATCCCATGAACCATTTAATGTCCTAAAGCCGTGGTTCCCAACCCTGGTCCTGGAGGATGCCCTGCCCGGCACGTTTTTGTGTTTATCTGCCAAAACACACCCACCTCACAAACTTCATTCTGTTATCTGCTGTTTCTAATTGCATTGCTTGTTTATGGGAACAAATACCTCTTGCTTAAACCTTCAAGCCCATGACTAGAAGAAATGTTCTGACTGTTCAGAACAGCAAAGAAACACTTTTTAGTGATTTAAAACATGGAGGAAGAACAAGTTCACAGACGTCAAATGGGTTTGCGATTAAAATTAAATCAGCAGTTGTTTCATAATAGTATGTAATAAGCAAGATGTGGAATACAGGTGGTCCTGAGGGGTCTAGGACTGCCTAATTAATCTCTAGGATCCCTTGACCGTCTCAGTAACAAAATTCTGAGTGGTTCCTGAAAGAAAAAAAAAAGTATGATGTTATGCCGACGTTGTTTAGCTGCTTTACTCTCAGTTGGTGAGCTTCTGTCTTTGGTATTCTTACAGACGTAACTAGAGCTGCAGCACTGCCTCAGGATGGCACTGTAGCAAACTGGTTCACCCGGTTGGTCCTTTATAGGCTAGTAACAGTATGTCCAACATTCCTCTAGAAAAAATGTAAAATATGCCATAACAGATTTGTAAATTTCTCAAGCTGAAAACAGTCGAGGGGATGTGTAAGATCTCAGTTAATGTGCTGTAGAGCGCATTGCCAAACTTCCAAAATTAGAATTGTTAAACCAAACATTTTGTTGGCAAACACCACTATGGTGAGTGAGTTAGCAGTCAGCCCAAACTGGAGCAGCCAGCCAACATGGGACCCTCCAGATACCAGGGGGCTATTTTGCACACTCCCTTTAAGCAACTGAAAATAACACACACTCAAGAAATATGGCCATAATATCAAGAGTTCTGTGGAGCAAAGCCAAAGAACAGGCCTTTTTGGTTCACTAATGTCACAATTTCCCCAGCCAAATCATCCATTTTCCTTGTCCAACCCTGTTTGATCTCATTTTTCAAGCTTGGGAAATGGCTAATAGGCCTGTGAAAAACTTGGGCTGGCCATTTGGATACCGTGATCATAGATGCAATGTCAAGCATTCTAGGCTAAAGCATACTGCCACGGCAGGCATGAAAAATGTTTATGAAACAATTGTATCTTACCTGTGATGACTTGATGAATTGAGGTACATGCTTGCTTTGATGTTTTGACAGCTCATTTTAACTTCTGTTGCTAAAGAGCATTGCAGACCACTGACATCTATAATGTTTTGAAAATCTGTTTGGGCTTTGAAATGGGTAGAAATTGACATTCCACTAGGAGGACAAAATCTCACTTATACACTTCCCACATCTTTTGACCACAGGTGGAGCTTCAAATTCAAACACTTGCACACTCATAAAGAACTGAAGGCTTGAGGCAGTGGTTGCTAAATGGTAAATGGAGGATTGAGAAATAAGGCAGAACTTGTGATTGGTCATTCTGGCCATTCAAGAATATTGTGGAGAACAATGATTTTGATGGGCCATAATACAACGACACCAAGGGTAGGTTTCATTAAGTCTGCCTAATCATCTGTGATTACGTAACCGATCTTGTCATGTACTCTTCTAGTCTTACCCCTTGCGGTCTGTTTGGTTGTTTTGTTTCTTATCAAGCTTTTCATATCCTGTGTTTTAATGTTGCTTGCTTGGTTTGGTTTATGTTAAATAAAGATTTGCTGGTAAGGCTTTATATGAATCTGACATTTGTAAGCATCTATAAACACATTCATAACATGTTATAATGCATTCGTACGGAATCATAACCGTGGCTATAAATATTTCTAAAAAGCATTACACATTATAGCCATACTTATTATGCATTATGAAATGTTAATATAATGCATTATAAGTATATATACTGTTCATAACAGATTATAAGCTGTATTTGTCCACTCTAAAGTGAAGCGTACTGGACTAACGCCTCCTCCAGGGTTAAGAGTGAGGCTTTGAGTTGAAGTATTTACTGAAGGATTTACTGAAACACTAAAACATCCACAATAAAGCTCATTACAGGCTTCAAATGTCAGAGTTTAAACTAGAGCTGCCATTAGTGTTTCACCCGATGTGGGAAAGTCAATGTACACCACTGTTAATGTGCACCACCGTTAGCCTGGCACTGACTTAACACTGCATATCCAATAGAACGCCAGCAGAAACCAGCACTACTGTACTGTAGTGTTACAGAGGGAAGGGTTCTGGTGCTGGACATTAGAACCAGTGAGGGAACAAATTACAATGACAGCACTTTACTATCTCACCTCTCCCTCTCCAGGCCTTCAATCCACAGTGACTTCACGCCCAGTGTGATGTCAGAGGGGGTTCAGGGGAGGGGCTGATGGGTACTTGGTTTGCTGTGATGTAATGTAGCATTTAAAGTGAGAGCGCTGGTTGAGAAAAGCTCACTGTAGCAGTAATTCTAGGCTGGTCAGCCTGTTTGGAACATCTGAATATCCAGGACTGAAGCCCTGAAGATGCAGCTCTAACAGCACCAGCGCTGAGAAATAAAATACTGGAAATCTCAGGGTCTTAATAAACTCTGCATTTGGCTTTACTTTACACTCTCCGAGCTGAGACTGACTTCTTTCAGTATAACATCTCATTAACACAACTTAGAATGCATTATATTAACAATTCATAATGTATAATAAACATGGCCATAGAGTGTAATGCAGTGTAACTCATTTTTGTAAAAATTTATGACCATGTTTATAATGCCATATGAATGCATTAATGCATACCTTTTTGCTCATCTTTTTAATGAGATGTATGAAAAAAAAATTACACATAATGAAAAATCCTGTCAGTTTCTAGAACCCTATATTTGAGTCAAAGACCTCTCAAGGGCATTTCTTTCATTTATAAAAGTGTAAAATCATGATACAGCTCTAACTTGCTATAGAGTTGAGAGCTGCTAATTTCCATTACACGTGATCTTGTTTTACGACTGAGAATGAATGAATGCAAACAAACAAACATGCCTATCAGCTCCAAGTTTGTGTCCAAGTCCTGTCTAGTAGCTAATTCTTGTTCAGTTTGTAAAAATGCCGTTGAACATTTCACTTCAGTTCACATTTGCAAACAAGCACTCCAGTCACGGTCGGCTATCCTCAGCGGTTCAGTCAATCTGTCATTAGACGCAGGACATGGAACTGTGTGATATGCCGGCTCCTGCTCCATTCGAGCTGTTCAATACACAGCACGACCAAACACACAAGCAGCCAGCATCGACGGTTTAGCCCAGCGGCCTGCAGAGAGATCTTTTGAGATCTCACACTGATCTCAAAACTGACATAATTGTCTGCAAATATGCTATTAATAAATATGAGGCATATTGCAGGACTATTTGAAGTCAGTGTGGATTCTGCGCTTTGTTTGCAAATATAAGTCAGTCGAGAATATACAGCAACTGTGCACGCAGTAGCCCCGACATGCTTTGGTAGAGGGTACCGTGCCCTCCAGAATGATTGGGGTGTTTGTTTTTGAAAGACATTTGTTTTATGATTTAATGATGACATTCTTCTCATTTTTCAATGTGTTTTTTTTCAGTTTATCTGACGACCATAAGATATTGGGGAAATATTTGGCACAACAACCGTGTTAACTGAAGTGTTATTTTTACAGGAACAAAGCAAATCTTAGCTAATATTAACTTTTTTTGTTTATTTCCGTATTTTTTTCTCTTGCTAAACAAACAGGGTGTCCCTAGATGAAAGATTTCCCATAATTAGGATAGACCTGCATTTTGGCCACATTTTAGGACAAAAATTGTTTATATAATATGCATTGTGTCCACATATGTCCATATACGTGTAATGAAAACCTGTCAGATCAACTCTTTGTAATACATATAACTGGGGGTAATTTGGCTTAATGAACCACCCCTCTTTTATTCATCTGATATCCAGTCAAAACAGGCATAAAACATGTGAAAAAACTGGAATTAAAAAAAAACAAAACAAAAAAAAAAATATATATATATATATATATAATACAGAGGAATTGGGACTTACAATCATACCTTAGACCTGCTGGACCAGCAAAGCTGCTGCCATCGCATTAACAGCACTTAAAGCTTCCAACTTTGAGTGAGAGGAGAAAATCAAGCTCCACTCTTGCGTAACGTCTGAAAAAATCCAACACGTTTCTGTCCGTCTTTCCAGTGTGAGACCACAACACGACAGTATGAAGCTGAAAAGATGTGTAGCTGTCAAGAAGCTATTATTGAGAAAAGGAAAAAAGAAAACTTGAAAATCAGAGAAGCTGCTGCTGTTCTCAGGACAATGGACTGAGCACCCATGAATCCAGACTTCACTGAATAGGGTGGGATTACTTGAATTGTGAAAAGCAGACATGCATCCAACTTTTAAGACTGAACTTTTGAGGTGTGGAAAAGCTGCCAGTAAGGTCAAATCTGATTTCACCCCTAGCGTTTACCACTTATCCTTCGGTATTGCATGTTTATGCGTAAGGGTAGGGTGTCCTGATTTTTGAGGGGTGGGGTGAAGTGTTAGGGCTGCATGAGCCTCCAAATGGAGGTTTTTCAGAGACACTCCAAGGAAAAAAAGAAAATAAAGAGCAAGATGGGCGAACAAGAGACCATAGAAACCCACAAAGGTGAGAATGGTCTCTGTTTACAAACCACTATAACCATTGAATGATCTTAGTTTAATGTCATTTCAATGTATTATGGTCATTTTTGGCCATGGCAAGCATGAAAAAACGAAATGAAATTTCTCGTTCCACACTAAAAGGAGCAGTAGTTATAATATATAATATATAATATATAATAGTAGGAACATGCAAATTGAAATAAGAGGCTGGCATATATCTGACTTCAGCTTGATATCACTGAAGAAGCCCAGCAGTGAGGAGCTGAACTTTCCCCTCCTCTGCTGGCACTGCAGACAGGCAGGGTCGCCTACAGAGCAGCGCTGGTAGCTGTTAATGAAGTAAAGGTCTTCTTTGTCTGAGGGTCCCATTTTTGTAGGGAATATCCTTAACAATGTGGCACTCGAAAACAAGGGGTAGCAGAAAAATAAGAACTGGTTTGGGCCTAAGTGTGTGGTAAAGGGTAAAGGGTAGACATAATACATACAGGAAAAAATGACATTGTACGTAATTGTGGAGACTTGAGTGTCGTTATGTTTGCTGCTTTTTTCCTGATGCTGAAAAATGAAGAACTTGTACTGAGTGGGCTATTAAATGAAAAATACTGCATGTCCAGTACTGCACAGTGCTGTATGCCCTGACTGGACCATGAGAGTATTCCACTTCTGGCTGCTAGGCTTGCTAAGTCAGCGTTTTTATTTTTATTAAATCAATTAGACATCCTTGCACATATTTTTTTTCTATGATGGTGTTTTAGGGCAACTGTTAATAAAAATAAAAATAGTACACTTTGAGAAAAAGGTCATAACATTTCGAGAATAAAGTTGTAATGTGTAGAGAAAAAAGTCATACAGCATATTTCAAGAATAAAATCGTAATATTTTGAGAGAAAAAGTTGTAGAATTATGACAAAGTGGCATTAACACCAGGAAAGGTCACAATATTGTGGCCAAAGGTTTTATAAAGGGAAGGCAGAACCTCCTCATGTTTAATGGAGTTATCCTTTCATATCGATTCACCCATAAAGAGACACTCAGCCTCCCCGTCTGTCCTGCACATCAGCGCCAGCCTGGTATTAGTATGAGAAACGGCTGAAATGGCTGAGCAGGAAACCGTTTATCTAGAATAAAGAGCCGGACAGACTCTGAGGAAAGCGTCTGTCTGTGTTGTTGAAGGAGAATCGTAGGCAGGGTCGTCTACACGGCTATCAGGGGCTACATCTCCCCCCATTCAAAGAGGGCGTGAATTGTCACAGACAGTGAGGATGAAGATCAAAATGATCCACAGAGAGACTGGAGTGGGTGGAGCTCTGGCGTCAGTACAGCAACCGAAACCCCAACGCGATATGGAAGCCCCCCTACAGTCAGCCCACTTTTTCCTCTAAATATTTCGACTTTATCCTCTAAATATTATTTTTTTCTTGAAATATTACGACTTTATTCTTGAAGTATTAACACTTTTTTTTTCGAAATATTACATTTTTTTTCTCAACATATTATGATTTTTTTTAATCGAAATAATACGTTATTCTCAAAATATTTAGACTTTTACCTAAAAAAAACTATGAATTTATTCTCGAAACATTACAACTTTATTCTCGAAATATTAAGACCTTTTTTCTCTAAATATTATGTCTTTTTTCTTTAAATATTACGACTTTATTCTTGAAGTATAAAGACTTTTTTTCAAAATATTAAAACTTTATTCTCAAAATATTTAGACTTTTTTCTCAAAAAAACTATGACTTTATTCTCGAAACATTACAACTTTATTCTCGAAATATTAAGCCTTTTTTTCGCTAAATATTGTCTTTTTTCTTGAAATATTACAACTTTATTCTCTAAGTCTACCATCTTTATTTTTATTAACAGAAGCCCTAAAAAGCCGTCATACTTTTCATTTAATCTGGTCATGTTTATGTATTTACAGTAAAAGAAACAATACAGGTTAATAGACTGAACCTGATTTCATTGTTTAGCTGATCTATATAAGTTGATATTGTACTAGATAGCTGTCGTGGAACACTCAGCAACACCGGAAGCCAATGGGGAATATTAGTGTTATCTCCAGAAGTTGCACTGCCCGAAAAGACTTGTTTTCAGTGAAGCTGACAACGTTTCATCATCAGGATGAAAAAGATCCTAAAACTGACAAAGAGCCCAGCCAGTAATGACGATGAGGTCAACTCCATTTCCCTTTACAGACTTTCAGCACTAAATCTGGCTCAAACAATTTATTTAGGCTCCTTTTCATTAGTGAGAACAACACAGAGAGCAGAGTTAATCCCTGCCTGAGTGTTTGTGCTGGCTAAAGCAAACTAATCACACGCATTTCCATTGTGGAGATGTACAGGCTTTCAGTATTGTTATGCAAACACAGAAAACCTCGGCAACAGATTATTCAGGCATGAAATCTGCATTTGGATAAGAGTGTGGATTTCAGAGCCCCCTGGGTGTCTGGTATCACCACTCGTATGAGTCCCCTCAATCATCCCTTCTGACTCACTGATGCCGTGAGTGATACTCAGAATAAGAATTCTAGAAAGTGCTAATCTCAGCTTCAATTTAAATGTGTAGATTATATCTGTGAGATGACATTTCATACCTCCCAATGGCACATCTTCAGCCGCAAGCATCTACAAAAAGACCTTTAATTCTGACAATGGGTAGACCAGAACCACGAGAAGGAACTGAGGAAGCAGAGTGTTATTAAAACGAACAATGTCTTCTATCTCTGTTCATTTTAAGCACTGTTGACAGTCGTTCATCTGTGAATGAACGGATATAGATCCATGCAACAATGGCAGCGTTGCTCAGGAACACCTCTGGAAGTGTAGCAGCCAAGGTGTGGAATGTAGAGAATCTTTAGGCTGCTGTGAATGTGAAGAAGATTCAAGTTGGTCCATGTGGTGCTTCACATCTAAAACCGCTTAGTTTAGCACTGGAGCTAACAAACTGTCACGATTGGCCCCTCCCAGTCCGGTCCATGTGCATGTGTTTTGATCCTAGTCCAGCCCCTTGTTTTGTGACTCCGCCCCTGATTGTTTCCACCTGTCCCTCATCATCCCTATTGTATTTAAGCCCTGTGTTTGCCCCTTGTCTCTGTTGGTCTATGTACTGTTGTTTGTTCTGTTTGCATCGTTATTCTGGTTTGTCTGTCATGTCTGCGCCCCGATCAATCCGTGTGGGCTACGAGAACCTGGACCGTTTAGACTATGACCCTGGATTTGCCCACAATAAAAGTCGCTTAGCTCCACATATGCGTCTACCTCCTCGCTCCCCGGCATTACACAAACAATAGAAGTTAACAGTCACTCAAGCCTTTTACATAAATAAACCCCCCAAACTTATCACATCCTTAATTGTAGTCGTACAGACTATTCAATGTAGTTTAGGACACTGTACAACTTACTGTGAGCAAGAAAAAAAAACTTCACTGTATAGCTGAATATACACCGGTCAGGCATAACATCATGACCACCTCCTTGTTTCTACACTCATTGTCCACTTTATCAGCTCCACTTACTGTATAGCTGCACTTTGTAGTTCTACAGTTACAGACTGTAGTCCATCTGTTTCTCTGATACTTTATTAGCCCCCTCTTACCTTTTTGTTCAGTGGTCAGGCCCCCAATGGACCCTCACAGAGCAACTCCTATTTGGGTGGTGGATCATTCTCAGCACTGCAGTAACACTGACGTGATGGTGGTGTGTTGGTGTGTGTTGCGCTGGATCAGACACAGCAGTGTTACTGCTGGACTGAGAATAGTCCACCAACCAAAAATATCCAGCCAACAGTGTCCTGTGACCACTGATGAAGAACTAGAGGATGACCAACACAGACTGTGCAGATGCAGATGAGCTGTCATCTCTGACTTTACATCTACAAGGTGAGGTGGGCTGACAAGGGATGTGTATTAGAGTGGACAGTGAGTGGACACGGTGTTTACTGCTGTGCCTGCAACACACACTAGCACACCACCACCACGTCAGTGTTACTGCAGTACTGAGGATGACCCACCACCCAAATAGTACCTGCTCTGTGAGGGTCCATGGGGGTCCTGACCACTGAAGAACAGGGTAAAAGGTGACAAAATGAACAATGGGCATAGAAATAATGTTATGCCTGATTGGCGTATACATGGAGTGAGGTACATTAATACATAAAAAGGACAAAGCATAATTGTTTAGGACTAAATGGACAGTTTTTGTGCAAATAATGGAATTGTTGTTATGAACTAGGGTTTATGTGGCCAAGCAATTTTAGAAAGTGAGTCAAATCAAGTCAAAGTCAAATAACCTCACATATTTGAAATAGACTATATATGAAAAAGTACAAATGTTCTTTGATCAATGAATGTGATTCTAGTCTCAAGCCTAGAAAAATGCATTCGTATATAACTGTAAATGTTTGAACAGTCTTGCTTATTGAAATAATCTATTTATGTGCAGGGGTAATATATTCCCCTCATAGCAGCAGGCAAATTTATTTGACTGTTCATTGTTCACTCACAGAGCCTGGGTTTGTGGTTTGTGCGCAAAAGCATTAAATTGCCCAATAACTACTGAAAGGGAGTGTCCGATCTTGGAAAACTGAACATCTGAATCTTCTGGAAAACTATTTACTTAGCACTGGACCATCCTGAATCATGGCTTCTCTCTGAAAGCTGCCACTAGGAAACACATTGCATTCCAAATAGGAAAGTACCAAGTGTGACAGATATAGCTGTGAGCGCCAGGCTGCAGACAGTCGTGTTGTTTTCTGTCAGAAAGCAGCGGTCATTAGGGTGATTTAGCCTCCAATTAATGTCATGCTTTATTGACAGAGGGATGCTTTTGAATAAAGGACACCATTAGCAGCCCTGTAGTGTCTCTACTGATGTGCTCCACTCTAACTGCTAAAAACAACAGCTGTACACTGACATATACACTATATTATCTAAAGTAATCGCTCCCCCATCCAAATCATTGAATATAGGTGTTCATAGGTGTATAAAGCGGAGCCCCTAGGCCTGCAGACTGCTTCTACAGACATTAGTGAAAGAATGGGTCGCTCTCAGGAGCTCAGTGAATTCCAGCGTGGTACCGTGATCAGACGCCACCTGTGCAGCAAGTCCAGTCGTGAAATTTCCTCACTACCAAATATTCCACAGTCAACTGTCAGTGGGATTATAACAAAGTAGAAGCGATTGGTAACGACAGCAACTCGTAAAATGACAGGGCGGGGTCAGCGGCTGCTGAGGTGCATAGTGCGCAGAGATCTCCAACTTTCTGCAGAGTCAATCACTACAGACCTCCAAACTTGATGTGGCCTTCAGATGAGCTTCATGGAATGGGTTTCCAAGCCTTTCATCACCAAGCGCAACGCAAAGTGTTGCCTGCTATGTTCTCTGGAGAGCTGAATCATGCTTCTCTGTCTGGCAATCCGATGGACGAGTCTGGGTTTGGCAGTTGCCAGGAGAACGGTACTTGTCTGACTGCATTGTGCCAAGTGTAAGGTTTGGTGGAGGAGGGATTATGGCGTGGGGTTGTTTTTCAGGAGTTGGGTTTTTCAGGAGTTAAGGAACTCTTAATGCTTTAGCACCAAGAGATTTTGTACTATTTCATGCTCCCAACTTTGTGGGAACAGTTTGGGAATGTCCCCTTAATGTTCCAACATGACTGTGCAACAGTGCACAAAGCAGGTCCATAAAGACACGGATGAGCCAGTTTGGTGTGGAAGAACTTGACTGGCCTGCACAGAGTCCTGACCTCAACCTGATAGAACACCTTTGGGCTGAATTAGAGCGGAGACTGTGAGCCAGGCCTTCTCGTCCAACATCAGTGTCTGACCTCACAAATGCGCTTCTGGAAGAACGGTCAAAAATTCCCATAAACCCACTCCTAACCCTTGTGGAAAGACTTCCCAGAAGAGTTGAAACTGTTATAGCTGCAAAGGGTGGGCCGACATCATATTAAACCCTATGGATTAAGAATGGGCTGTCGCTCAAGTACATATGCATACGAAGGCAGACGAGCGAATACTTTTAGAAATATAGTGTATGTTGTCCAAAGAAGTTGAGCGTGCATATGTAAGATTGATTGGGCAGTGATTTGCGTGACAGGACATTTCTTTGCAACATTAACTGCATGTGCATGAGAAGAAAATTGCTTGTTTGGGCAAAACATCCTCTCATTCTCATAGAAATCTGTCCAACATGTATGTATCAAGTGGGATATAACATCAACAAGCTGTGGTTTGCGTGCACAAATAGAACTGGTTTTATTTACAGTTCTATGCAAAGGAAGTACGTAGATGCTTTGTTGAAGGGTATAATGCCCTCCCAGAGTGACTGGGTTATTTGCCAATCTCACTGACAACCCTTTTTTAGTTCATCTTTACCAAATGTGCCAATGATTTTTGGGGCACTGTGTGCACTGAAGGCCATAATATAGTTGGTAAATACATTGCACCATTTCTTCAAACAAAATGTTACATATGAATTAAAAAACAACCCATCATGCTCATAGAAATTTGGCAATAATATAATGTCCAACATACAGGTTGGAGATAACATCAACTCATGTAAACAAGTTATGTTTATCATCAGTAAAAATATTGGTGAAAATATCACTGATAACTGTTAATTACTGGTTTCTTAGGTTAAAGCACTATTGAATTTGAGTAAAAATGAAGCATCATCAGCAGAACTGATGAATTTATAAACAAACGCTTCATCCTCGTTAATATTTAAGCAATAGAATTAGATGATGTTATAGCAATCTTGTGATATATTGCTTTTATACCAAAGTTAAATAAATAAAGTAAAAAAATTAATAAACTGGGCCGTAATATGTTTTAATGTTCACAGTTCCTTCCACCAAATTATAGTTCCTTAAAAAGCAGCTTATTTTTGCTTATATATTGCTATGTCAGAGTAACGAGCTCCACCCACTTGCTGCACAGCCGGCAGTTGGTTCTCCAGCTCCACACAGACCAACTGAGATTTTGGGAATTTAGTGTAGGCTCATCTTCAGAATTGGACAAAATCGGCTGTCTGTCAAATGTGATCTTAAAAGTGTCTGGTTTCCTGTTTGTGGCAAAGTAAGAAATAAAAATGGCTGGAGCATCTCCTACAGCTGTCAAACTTGTTGCTTAGAAATGGCATCTCAGTGGAGTGGTTAGTGTTTGTGGAAAAACCTGTGATGTTATGGTGAAATAACAGCACAGTTAGAACAATTCTCAACCAATCAGCTTGTGTGGCCAGAGCTACCTGTTATATAAAAAGAAGAATAGATAATCAATAGAAACTGAAAGAAAATTCTTTTTTAATAGAACCTGGAAATAAACTGAAAGACTTAGAATCTTGGAACATTTAAAAGGATAAAAGTATATATCTATTTAAAATCTTCCATCAGGCAGATTTGGTCCATGCCAGACCATCATTAAGACAAAAGGGGGGACACTGTTATAACACGTCCAGAAAGATTCTTGGTGTTGTCATGTTGAAATAAACATGCATGGCCCTGAAAAAGACGTTGTCTAGAAGGCAGCATTCGTTGCTCTCAAAGGTGTTCACCATTAATTGTGCCTGTAGAAATGTGTGAGCTACTCACTAATAACCCCAAACCATGATAGACACTGGATTTTGGACTTTATGCCAGTAACAATCTGGATGACCCTTTTCTTCTTCAGCTCAGAGAACACAATGTCCATTATTTCCATAAACAATTTGAATGGTTGACCTGTTAGACCAAGACACACATTTCCACTGTTCAACATTTCTGTATGTTGTTGATATATGACTTTCAATGTGCATATTACAGGAATTGTATCTGCAGACGCAGCTCTGTCTTCAGTGTGTAACTGGACACTGGTTCAGGTGGCTGAGAGAAGGACATTGCACAAACTGCTCTCCGATATGGAGGATGATGGCCACCCACTACACACCATCATGGTCAGGAGGACCATTTTCAGTGGCAGGTTGCTGTCACAGAGCTGCTCAACTGACAGATTAAGGAGATCCTTTGTCCCCAGAGCCATCAGGCTCTTCAATTCTTCCCAGGGGGCCAGAAGAAGACAAGAAAAGGGAAGAGGAGAGATGATGATTGAATCTCATGTTAAATCTGTTATATTGTTTTCACGTTTATTACTATTCCTGTCCTGTGTTGTGTGAAAGCTACTGGCTGCTAAATTTCCTTCGGGATCAATAAAGTATCAATCTATCTAGCACCAGACAGTGATTATTGACATTTTTTACAAAGTATTCCTGAGCCCATGTGGTCATATCCATCACAGAAGCCTTCAGGTTTTTAATACTGTGCTGTCTGAGGGGTTGAAAGACACTCATTTACATTATTTGGCGGACGCTCTTATCCAGAGCCAATTACAGTTTGATATTTTTTCATAGGCTGGTGAAGGCAGTGTTAGGAGTCTTGCCCAAGGACTCTTATTGGTATAGTGTAGGGTGCTGACCCAGCCAGGGAATAGAACCTCAGTCTGCAGCGTAGAAGGCAGATGTGTTACCCGCTACACTACACCAACCACACGATCCACTCATCCGTGGTTTTCAACCTTTCAACCTTACACATAGATATTCCTCTGGATTCTAGGAATGTTTAGATGATCTTGTGCATCATAGAGGGTGAAATTGCTGAAATCCTTGCAATCCCTGGCTGATGGACATTATTTTTAAACAGATGGATTTTTACTGATGTGTTTTTGGCACAGTGGTATGCCTCAACCCATCCTCATAAAGAGCTACACCTGTCCTGAATGCTTACTGTATACCCAATCATGACCGCACCATCAGTTTAAACTGTTTTTTACTGCCCTGTCACAACTTTTGTTGCAGGTGTCAATTTCATAATGAGGGGATATTTACAAAAACAATGAAGCAGCTAAGATAAAACATCTTATCTTTGCAGTGTTTTTGTACAAATATGTAATTTATAAATCACTGCTTTTTTTCATTTAAATTTTACCTACTGTCCTAACATTTTTGGGCTTGGTTTTGTAAATGAAGTACAAGTTTTTAAACAAAACAATTACAAAGGACCCACAGCCTGTGATTTGAAGGAACTTCTTTTAAAACAATACAATAGAAGCATCAGGGTCCACATCTCTCTCTGTCCATCTGTCTTTGCCTCCCTTTGTGTTTATCCTCTATCTATCCTTGTTCATCTGCAAGAGACCCGAGGCAGCTCTGTAACTCTGTGTGTAGGAGGCACCTTTTTTTGGACCAAATCGGCTGTCTGTCAAATCTGATCTTGAAAGTGTCCATTTTCTGTTTGTGGCAAAATAAGAAGTAAAAATGTTCAAATGGCTTGAGGATCTCCTACAGCTGCTAAACTCGTTGCTTAGCAACAGCATCTCAGCAGAGTAATTCAGGTTTTGTGGAAAAACCCATGATGTTATGGTGAAATCACAGCACAGTTAGAACGGTTCTCAACCAATCAGCTTGCATGGCCAGAGCTACCTGTTATATAAAACAAAAAAGAATAATAGATAATCAATAGAAACTGAAAGAGAATCAAGAGGATCATTTTCAGTGGCAGGTTGCTGTCATAGAGCTGCTCAACCCACAGATTCAGGAGGTCCTTTGTCCAGAGAGCACATCAGGCTCTTCAATTCTTCCCAGGGGGCCAGAAGAAGACAAGAAAAGGGAAGAGGAGAGATGATGATTGAATCTCATGTTAAATCTGTTATATTGTTTTCACGTTTATTACTATTCCTGTCCTGTGTTGTGTGAAAGCTACTGGCTGCTAAATTTCCTTCGGGATCAATAAAGAATCAATCTATCTAGCACCAGACAGTGATTATTGACATTTTTTACAAAGTATTCCTGAGCCCATGTGGTCATATCCATCACAGAAGCCTTCAGGTTTTTAATACTGTGCTGTCTGAGGGGTTGAAAGACACTCATTTACATTATTTGGCGGACGCTCTTATCCAGAGCCAATTACAGTTTGATATTTTTTCATAGGCTGGTGAAGGTGGTGTTAGGAGTCTTGCCCAAGGACTCTTATTGGTATAGTGTAGGGTGCTGACCCAGCCAGGGAATAGAACCTCAGTCTGCAGCGTAGAAGGCAGATGTGTTTCCCGCTACACTACACCAACCACACGATCCACTCATCCGTGGTTTTCAACCTTTCAACCTTACACATAGATATTCCTCTGGATTCTAGGAATGTTTAGATGATCTTGTGCATCGTAGAGGGTGAAATTGCTGAAATCCTTGCAATCCCTGGCTGATGGACATTCTTTTTAAACAGATGGATTTTTACTGATGTGTTTTTGGCACAGTGGTATGCCTCAACCCATCCTCATAAAGAGCTACACCTGTCCTGAATGCTTACTGTATAGCCAATCATGACCGCACCATCAGTTTAAACTGTTTTTACTGCCCTGTCACAACTTCTGTTGCAGGTGTCAATTTCATAATGAGGGGATATTTACAAAAACAATGAAGCAGCTAAGATAAAACATTACATGTCTTATCTTTGCAGTGTTTTTGTACAAATATATATCATTTATAAATCACTGCTTTCTTTCATTTAAATTTTACCTACTGTCCTAACATTTTTGGGATTGGGTTTATAAATAAAGTACATGTGGGGAGAAGCACCCACAGCCTGTGATTTGAAGGAACTTCTTTTAAAACAATACAATAGAAGCAACAGGGTCCACATCTCTCTCTGTCCATCTGTCTTTGCCTCCCTTTGTGTTTATCCTCTATCTATCCTTGTTCATCTGCAAGAGACCCGAGGCAGCTCTGTAGCTCCGTGTGTAGGAGGCACCTTTTTTCCCGCTCTTCCTCTTTTTTTCTCTCTCTCTTCTCCTCCTCTCTATCTCTTTATCTTTATCTCTCTTTAGGTCCTCAGGGCTCTTTTGAGGTTGTTGATCGTGGTCTTTAATCTCCTCTCCTCTGCTCTTGGTCTCGGTGTTCAGGACCTGCTGTAGGCCCTCGTGGTGTTCATACCCTCTCCATTTGCTGTGTTAGGCTTTTTAAGCAGCTGAAATGCCTCAGAAGTATTCAGACCACTGGCTGTATTGCAGCAAAGCTCAGGAATGTGTAGTAGCCAAGGAGCTTCAAGGTTGTAATCAAAGAAGTGAGTCTGGCTAATGCAGTGCAGTTATGTTATTGGACAATGACACTATTATTGGTTTGGCGCTATATGCCGGCATATTGGATTTGACGAGGCGCAGCTATCTCCGGTGATAAAAGCACTGCGAATAAATAACGTAAATAAAGTTGTCCTGCTTTGCACTGTTGCATATCTTTTGTAGTTGGTGACTGAATGAAGTCTGTGAGTCAAAGACGTCATCAGCTGCTGGGAATCTGTCATGGCTCTTCCACTCCAGTCTGGTTATTTTCTGCTCCAGCTTCGACCTGGCCCTTCTTCTTGGTCTGTAAATCGCTCAGTGGTGTAGGACCAGCACGTTTTTCTGATAGGCTACAGGGATGTGATCTGAGCAGAGCTGGTAGATCATTAGAAACCAGCCAGTTAGTCCTGTCTATGGTAGAGACTAAACATGGAGAAGCAGCATTTAGATACTATGCTGCTCTCAAACGTAACCAGTTTACAAAAGGCATTAGAAGAGTCCGAACAGTGGACACGGTTAGCTTTTCCAGTCCATATCCTCTGTAACAGCACTGTATTGTCATTATAAGTTACATTTGAATTTTAATCAGATTTTTTTTTCCCATCCATTTTCTAAGCTGCTTCTCCATCAGGTTCGCAGGGGGGTGCTGGAGGCTATTGGTAGGGCAGAAGGCAGGATACACCCTGGACAGGTCGCCAGTCCATCACAGGGCAGACAAACAGACTCAGATAGACACTCACACTCAGGGGCAATTTAGCAAGTCCAATTGGCCTGACTGCATGTCTTTGAACTGTGGGAGGAAACCAGAGAACCCAGAGCAAACCCACGCAGACACAGGGAGAACATGCAGACTCCACACAGAGAGGACCCCGGTCACCCGGCCGGGGAATCGAACCCAGGCCCTCCTCGCTGTGAGGCAACAGCGCCACCCACCACGCCACCGTGTTTTAGTTTAATTTTAGTTTGATTTCTAATTGAAAGATTATTCTCTTTTAAGGCCTATTGCTTGAGTCATGTTTCAGTCACGTCTCTTTCACGTTTTCTTCTGTTCTCCTTTCCTTTACTTCGTAAATGAGTGTATTTGCTCATTTGTAAAGGACTTTGAGTGACAGCAGTGTGTGAAAGGGGCTATGTAAACAAACTTGCCTTCTCATTAACAGCTACGTCTTCTTACATCATCTCTGTCAACGTATGCTGCATATAGTCCATGTCTTTTCCATGTTTACCTTGCTTGTTATTTATTTATTTATTTATTTATATATATACCAATAAGTGAGACTGACACTGACTGGCCACTTCATTAAGCGCAATTTCCTGTTTCTACACTCATGGTCCATTTTATCAGCTCCACTTCCCACACAGAGGCACTTTGTAGCTCTGCAATTACAGACTGTCGTCCATCTGTTTCTACTTTCACCCAGTTCTTTAACTACCTAAATAGCGAGGGTCCACCGGTAGGCCCAAAATTTCATGACGCATGTGCTATAACTTCAGAATAGCTCAGTCAGTGTGCACTGAAGTCCCTGTAGTTACTGAATAATTAACCTTACTATGTAATAAGCCTGGGATTTTAAGGGGTTAAGGTCAGGACTCCCACAGATCAGGTGTTATTTGGGTGGTGGATCATTTTCAGCACTGCAGTAACACTGACGTGGTGGTGGTGGTGTGTTAGTGTGTGTTGCGCTGGTCTAAATAGATCAGACACTGCAGTGCTTCTGGAGTGGTAAACACTTCAGTCACTGCTGGACAGAGTATAGTCCACCAACCAAAAACATCCTCCTGTGACCGCTGTAGCGCTGTTTTTGCATCACAGTATGATGCATTTTCCATACAGAATTAGAAGAAAAAGCTAAAATAACTGGCAGAAGTCGTTTACTCAGAAGACATAGATTAATACAACCAAGCAAAAACTGTAGACTAAACTGAGCTTTCATTTCCAGTCGGATCTTGTCTTGTGCTGCTCTTACCTTCTGGCTAAAATGAGTACGAAGGGATTTTCTGGCTCAATGACTTCCAGCAAACTGCAAAATCCGGGACTCTACACCCAAGCAGAGGTGCAAAATGGAAGCTAAAAGCATCTCTAAAGATTTTTTTTTGGTTTGCCCATTCTGAATCTGGACGTAGCAGCTGCTTGTTTTCTATATGGAGAAACAGCTGCTGTAACCTGTGACATTTGAACACGGTCTTCGGATCGAAGAAGGGTCAGTCATGGCCTGGAGGTTAGGGATCCAGCCTTGTGACCAGAAGGTTGCTGGATGTCACTGAAGTGCCCTTGAGCAAGGCACCCAACCCCAAACTATAAAATAATAATGATAAATAGTTGAGGCGTTTGCACAGGACTTGATGTCGTGTCAGCTCTCACCTTTTAATCTGCCACTCTTTAAACATCATTGATCCCTTTGCTCATTTTAAACAGCTTGGCTAATCAACAGCGGTGGACAAAGTACACAAACCATGTACTGGAGTTAAAGTAGAGACACCCCAGGTAAAATATCACTCCAGTAACAGTAGAAGTTCCTCCCTTCAGCCCTCCACTGGAGTACAAGTACTAAAGTATTTACCTTCAAATGTACTTAAGTATAAAGTAAAAGTACTAAAAGAGTAATTCTGGCTCTGATGTCCTGTTATCATTTTTATAACCAGACTGGCTTCATGAACTCATTTCAGTCCTCCAGCGTCTCTCTTGGTAAACCAGTCTTTTAATAGAACGTCATTAATTAGTGACGCTGACGTCTATTAAAATGATCAGAAGCACAAAACACTGAAGGTAAACAGTTTCCATCAGGGAGAACCGAGTGGCTCTGAAATCACTTTTTACACACAAGCAAAGTTTCAGTTTCAGATTTATTTACAACTTAGTTCCAAGTTTAAGTTGAATAAAAACTGGCTTTAAACTCAGGATCACAGATGAGCTCCTTTACTATGTTGATCTGTCGGCCTCTGTTCATAAACATAAACCAGCCCAAACTCATTTACTATAAAATGAAACGGTGTTTGTAGAAATTCAGAAAAAAGCCGCGTCAGTCTCGACTGCATATGTGGACATATTTCTATATTGTGCTCTATTTACACAAAGTTAGGTTAGTTCATCATTTATGTTGAACAGACTCTCCCAAAGTTTTACGCTGCTGCGCTGACGTTGAACCGCGTGCTGCACTGGGTCGGTATGACCAACAGGTCAAAACCAGCTCTGAACAAAGTGACCGCTGGGCCCTGATTGGTGCTCTGGCTTTGCGCTTCTTTCGTTTTGACATGTTACGTTTTTATACACACAGAAGCCAAAAGGAACGACAGATTTCTCAGAATGTAGGAGGAAAAAGTCGGATATTAGACTCTGAAATGTAGTGGAGTGAAAGGAAAAAGTCAGTACAGAAAGTACACACCAAAAAGTACTTAAGTACAGAAACTAATTACATTTACTTAATTACTCTCCACCACTGCTAATTAACCATCTAGGTGGGCAAAGCTGAAGTCAGCTTCTTATTAGACTTCTCAGGCACCAGAATGAAACTGCTGCTGCTGGATGGAAGACTTTGAATAGGAAGCAGGTGAAAAAGAAGCTAACATTGTCCATGGTTGGTAAACCAGAGTAGTTTTTCAGGTCAATAGTTATTATTATTATTGTCATTGTGCTAAATAGAACCTCAGAAATCTCACTCTCGCATATTGTATGGCACAAAATCTAACCTATTATTATCACACCTCTAGTCTTGGGGCAGTCGTGGGCTGGAGGTTAGGGAACTGGCCCTGTGACCAGAAGGTTGCTGGTTCGATCCCCAGGGCTGACAGTCCATGACTGAGGTGTCCTTGAGCAAGACACCTAACCCCCAACTGCTCCTCGGGCGCTGCGGATTGGGCTGCCCACCGCTCCGGGCAAGTGTGCTCACTGCCCCCTATTGTGTGTGTTCACTGGTGTGTATGTGGTGTTTCACTTCAATGATGGGTTAAATGCAGAGGTGGAATTTCCCCGGTTGTGGGATCAAAAAAGTATCACTTATATGGAAAAATGTGAGTGTCTATTGACTTCTAGTGTTCACTGGACAACAAATATGCCTTGGCTGATCGACTGCACCTGGCTTGAGTTGAAAACTGTAAATTGTAAATTCAATTTTCTGCCAAACTGTTGCATTAAGTCATGAGAAAATCCTAATGTAGCATTTGTGTCACTATCAGTTACTCTATATGACTGTATATGCTGTATGTGGGGCCATTTGAGCAGACTGTCCGGAGAATCTTTATGGTCAAAATAAATCACTGGATTTATATCAGTTTGTAAGTATACGCTTAGCAACATGACACGAGAGCACAGCTTTATACAGGCCGGCTTTACACACTCCCACACGCTGCCTCTCGACACTATCCCATGCTTTGACAGTTTAATAACAGCCCCATATAAGGGAAATTTGCAGGCAGGACTGATGGGATTATATGGACATAGGGACATGACGGTTACAGCCGGCTATAGCTATATTTTCTCTTTTACACAAAGCTTCGAGAAGTAGTGTAGCACTGTGCATTTAAGCTGATACCTCAATGAGATTATGGGGAAGGGAATAAGGTGACCGTGGCAGGATATGTGTGTGTGTGTAGACTATGCTCATGTTCGTCTACCTCATGTTTTTCTCCAGAGATGTAACTGTCACTTCGTCTATGTCAGGGATTATAAAGCGCTGTGACAGTGACAGCTGTGGTAAAGAGGGCTTAACTTTCTTGCTGCTTTTTAAAATGATTTATTTCTTCTTTTTTTGTAATATGAACAAAGCATTACAGAGTGTTTAAGAAGTCAGTCAATGACTTACACACACCCATCCATGCACCTATTGTCTAGGAGAACGATCCTGTCATCTCAGCAACTCCATGCAGTTGCAGCTATGCATAAACTTAATAAGCACATACACCCTGTCAGGATATGGGGATGGGCCACTTATATCAGCTGCACTTATGATATACACCGGTCAGGCATAACATTATGACCACCTCGTTGTTTCTACACTCACTGTCCACTTTATCAGCTCCACTTACTGCATAGCTGCACTCTGTAGTTCTACAGTTACAGACTGTAGTCCATCTGTTTCTCTGATACTCTGTTACCCTGTTCTTCAGTGGTCAGGACCCCCATGGACCCTCACAGAGCAGCTCCTATTTGGGTGGTGATCATTCTCAGCACTGTAGTAACACTGACGTGGTGGTGTGTGTGTCTGAGTGTGCACTGGTCTGAGTGGATCAGACACCTGATCAGACATTAGGTTTTTAAACACCTCAGCGTCACTGCTGGACTGAGAATAGTCCACCAACCAAAAATATCCAGCCAACAGCGTCCTGTGACCACTGATGAAGGACTAGAGGATGACCAACACAAACGGTGCAGCAGCAGATGAGCTGTCATCTCTGACTTTACATCTACAAGGTGGACTAACAAGATAGGAGTGTCTAATAGAGTGGACAGTGAGTGGACACAGATTTTAAAAACTCCAGCAGCATTGCTGTGTCTTATCCACTCATACCAGCACAACACAGAGCATCACCATATCAGAGTTACTACAGTGCTGAGAATGATCCACCACCCAAATAGTACCTGCTCTGTGAGGGTCTATGGGGGTCCTGACCACTGAAGAACAGGGTAACAAAGTATCAGAGAAACAGATGGACTACATGGACTAGATGGACTAGTATTTCAGAAACTGCTGATCTACTGGGATTTTCACGCTCAACCATCTCCAGGGTTTACAGAGAACGGTCCGAAAAAGAGGAAATATCCAGTGAGCGGTCAGTTGTGTGGATGAAAATGCCTTGTTGATGTGAGAGGTCAGAGGAGAATGGGCAGACTGGTTCTAGATGATAGAAAGGCAGCAGGAACTCAAATAACCAACCAGAATCTCTGAGGAACGTTTCCAACACCTTGTTGAAAGTCTGTCATGAAGAATTAAGGCAGTTCTGAAGGCAAAAGGTGGTCCAACCTTTTACCGGTGAGTGTGTGTAAATCGCTGCTGTTGGAACAAAACCTTGTATCTCCAAAATGGTAACTTTACAGGAGAGGGACAAAAACACACTTTACTTTTAATGTAAGTCAATGGAACCAGACGATTTCAAAGCCATTCTGGGCAGTTTTTTTAGTTACTTCATCATGAAATTTACACACAAAGTAAAGGGCAACAGTTACTTTCAAATTATGTCAAAAACTGAAAAAATTGTTCCGACAGCAGCGACTACAGGATGTATATTTCTGACCTCCTGATAAAAACACCAGCTGCCCTCTACATTGTGTCAACATTTCATGATAAATGGACCAAACGTAGTCATCCAAAAAGTATGTTTCATTATCTGACATTAAAATTTAAGCGTGTTTGGTCCTCCAGCGGTAACAAATGATGTAGCTACCTATGGGCCTTGTGTCCTGGACATTGATTAATCAGGGACTAAACTGCAATGCCAGGGGTGTTTCACCATTTTAAACCCCATTTAATCAAAGCTTAGGTTGGTCTGGGTCTGGAAAAATGGCCTTAAATGCAATAAGACTTTTCTAAGCCCAACTCTAAAACCTAACACTAACTGTAAACTCACGAAACCAAAGAAAAATCCGTTTTAAACAATGACACATGCAGCTTTTGCAGAAGTCAAGATATTGTTGTCCTGAAAATACACATACAAACACACACCTATTTGCTTGACTGTCTCCTCTCCTGAACTAAAGAGCAGACTGGCTCCCAGGCAGTAACGCTCTGACTGTATTAAAGCTGATAAGAGGCAGATGGAGAGGAGAGAGAGAGAGAGAGAGGAACCGCTCTCAAAGTAAGAAGAGAATGAACTGAACTGTAGCAGAAGGAAAATGACATTACGTGCTCTAACCAAGATAAACAGAGGATTGCAGGCTGTACACACTGAGCTGGGCCACTGCTTTTCAGAAACACCAACAATTTCGATGCACTTTGTAGATATAAAAATACTGACTGCAGCTCATCTGTCCCTGCACCATCTATCAGCCACCCTTTACCTCATTCATCCATAGAAAAGGACCACCATAGGACCACTGCTGATCAGATTTGGGTGGTTTACCGTTCTCAGCCTGGTGTCACGGAAGGAGGCTTATAAACTACTGTCAGAGAATGTAAACCTACAAAGCACCAGAGATGAGAACACGTCACTAGTTGTCATGATACATAATACGTTTATTTCCAGGAACCTCCTAGACAAAAATATGTCCAGCCTGGGACATACCATACTAACCAGCAGGACTTCTGATGTCCACCACTGGGTATTTAATTGAAAAGCTGGTTATCCTATTATATTTCTCTCTTGTTCTCCATGATCATCACATACTGGTTAAAGTCTGTTTTAGTCTTGAGCTTGTTTATACGAGAAGTGAGAACAAGTCACTAAGTTGCAAGTAGCAATTATGTCTCAAGTCTTCACACTCAAGTCAAGTCGCATGTCAAGATAGTCAGGTCTTGATTCAAGTCTCGAGTCAGTACAAATGAGTCTCCTGCGATGCTCCTGAAGACGAACCCGGGCCCGACTACTTTTCACTAGTTGTCATGATTGTTTACCTCTGGATGAGCCACGTGAAGTGTTGTTCTTTTGCACATGCGGGTCGGTTTGGCAGCATGATCTGTTCAGACTAATGTGGCATACAGATCACATTTAAAAGACAGTGTGAACAGGCAAATAAACATCAGATTTGGTGAGAAAACCAGATTTAGGTCACTTTTACCTGCTGTGTAAACGTAGCCTAAGTCATATGACTTATGTGCAACTATATGGCAGGTGCTACTCATAAAATGGACAACCGTTGTAGAAGGTAGGAGTACCTAATAAACTGACAACTCTGCGGAATCATGTGCCTTTTTCTGAAGGAATTAACAATCATACCATAGACGAGACTCTCTGATGAGCTGTGTGGTTTAAGTGTTGTAGAAACCTGTGTTGTGTCACCACAGACCTTAGCAATTTTGCTTCATTAGCATTTTCTCATATGTTTGAGGTTGTGCTGATGTATGTGTACATGATGGGCTAATGCTGCACTCTGTGGTTTAAAATTATGAGCTCAAATCATAAATTAAAATTATAACCTCAACATTTAGATCTAAATTGGTCTGGTTCTAATGGCAAAAATCCTGTTACCATCACAATTGACGTTTTTATAGAGTGAATAGCTCCGGTTTGGTGTCAGGCTCTGATCTGTTAAGAAATATCTGATGGACACTCATAAAAGAATACAAACTGAATTTTGTTTTAAGTGGTGAGAAAGTATGCCATTCATGTAATAATCTCTATTATGTTGAATGGCAACCATAGCTTACCATTATTGATGTGAATAGTGGAAGAATGTATTGCCCCCTTAAGAACATCTGGCCTCATTCACCAATATCTTTCTTTTAAGATCATTTTTAAGGTAAGGTCCAAAGAAAAGGTCTACGTCAGATTCATGACGAGGTCTTCAACCTCATAATGGTTCGCACCTTTGTGCTCTCGAGTGTGCCGTAGATTCTGTTCTTACCTAAGAACAAATAAACATGCATAAAGTGGGTTTTAAGAAGAAATTTCGGTAACAAGGTCACGTTTGGAAGCATTTAATTATAACCTGTTATAATGCATTCATAAGGCATCATAAACATGGTTATACATATGAATTGTTAATATAATGCTTTATAAGTAGTGTTAATAACATGTTATACTGTCAGTGCCTAAGAAGTCGGTCCCAGCTTGGAGAGCGTAAAGATAAATACAAAGTTTATTAACATCCTGAGATTTCCAGTATTTTATTTCTCAGCGCTGGTGCTGTTAGAGCTGCATCTTCAGGGCTTCAGTCCTGAACATTCAGATGTTCCCAACAGGCTGTCCAGCCTAGAATTACTGCCACAATGTGCTTTTCTCAACCAGCGCTCTCACTTTAAATGCTACATCACAGCAAACCAAGTACCCATCAGCCCCTCCCCTGAACCCCCTCTAACACCACACTGGGCGTGAAGTCACTTTGGAGTGAAGGCCTGGAGAGGGAGAGGCAAGATAGTCGAGCGCTGTCATTGTAATTTGTTCCCTCACTGGTTCTAACATCAAGTGCTAGAACCCTTCCCTCTGTAACGCTACAGTACAGTAGTGCTGATTTCTGCTGGCGTTCTATTGGATATGCAGTGTTAAGTCAGTGCCAGGCTAACGGTGGTGCACATTAACAGTGGTGTACATTGACTTTCCCACATTGGGTGAAACTGATGGCAGCTCTAGTTTAAACTCTGACATCTGAAGCCTGTAATGGCTTTAGTCCAGTATGCTTCACTTCACTTAGAGCGGACTAATACAGCTTATGAGCTCTTATAATTTGTTATGAACAGTACCTATAATGCGTTAACAACTCATAATGCATACTAAGCATGGCTATAACATGTAATGCATTTTTATAAATATTTATAGCCATGTTTATAATGCCTCATGAATGCATCATAACATGTTAGGAATGTATTTATAGATGCTTACAAAGGTGGCATTCATAGAAAGTGATAACAAAAGCTAGCCTATATCTGTGTGTGAGTTTAGCATGAACCAGATGATGAAAACCTACATGCAGCAGATTTTGAATTTAGGGTATAAAAATGAAATGTTCATGCTTCTGGATGCCGCAACCGCCTAAGCATCAGCCCTATAAGCTTCAGCCATCTGTAGCTGGGAGTCCAAGAGCGCCCGATTGGCCTTGCTCTTTCTGGGTGGGTAGGATGACCCCACCATCACTCAGCACGATGCTCGTCAGTACTGGCATCTGTTATCTGGTGTACCAGGACTTTAATGCTTTCTTCTGGGCATGTTTAGCTGTCTAACGATGTTACATTAGCAGCAGTTTGAAAAGATGTGGTAGCGCTTCACAGGAGTCAGAGAACGCTTGTGTTAGCCTTCATCTTCCTGGCACTGGTGGTGTCATGTGACTAGGGGAGTAGTCACATGACATGGGTATGACTACATTAGGTGGGGACATTGGAAATAAACAAACACAAAACATTTATCCAGCTAATGATTGCTATAGCTACTATCTGATGCTATTGTTAACTATACAGCCAACTGTAGTAAATAACAGTGCATTTATGATAAAATCTAAATATTATATTTGGTGTTGTTTACTATAGGGGGTCTTTTGTGCCATGTCTGGGAGGGGGGGCATCAAAGGTGTTTACATTTTTACTTCAAAAGATAAAAGTACGTCTCCCCTTTATAGTAAGTCTCTAATACCTGTGTAGATACACATTCATGATATATGAAACAGTGATTTATATGATGTTACATATGGATTAAAATAAAACTTAAACTTATGTAAATACACACATGCATTAATGCATTCGAACAACATATTTTCCTTAATCATGTATGTTTAATAGGGTAAGGGTAATTACATATGCATGAACTGCTTTTCAACAATACATTAAGAGTACAGATTATGTGAAATAACCTACATTATGAGGCTTTTTACACTGCGCCTGCACACGAAATGCCAACTATCCCAGCTAGATGGAGAAATCACATGTTAACCTAACCAAAGATCTGCCTTTAAACCATTCTATAATGTGGTGGTATTTACAGAGCAACAGCAGGGGTCAACTTACCATTAAAGGGTTGTCTTTATGTAATTATTGTCAAATGACACTGAATTTCAATCGTAGAACTGAAGTTGATACACAAGTGTTAAGATAAGGGTCCCACTTTATATTAAGCGTCTCTACTAACTGTGTAGTTACATATTAATAACACTTAACAACACTGTAACTACTGATGATTTAATCGATGTTACAGATGTATTACAACAGTTCAGCCTGAGTAATTATGCATGTATATTAACTTCTGTTTTGCCTCTTGTAATTACACAAGCATATTTTTTGATACATTACAGATCAGAAGGTTTTTTTTAACATATTACATTTGTTTTACGTAATTACTGTAGAATAACTGTGCTGTAACAAGGTAACCAACCACATCACATTAACTGCCCTTCTGTAATTACCACTCTGTAATTGCACTGTAGCTATATAACAACTGAAGTTGCTTCACATGTGTAATTACATAAGGTGTACGACTGTAGTCTATTAGTAGTTACATTGTTGTTGCATATATCATTCACATATGATTACACAGTTATTAGAGACAGTTAATATAAAGTGGGACTGTATATTCTTTCAACGCATTTTCTTGTACGTCTTAATATAAATGCACTGATTACTACCTTCCAATTTCAAAAAATGAGAGAAACTGACATCCAAAATTCTCCAGATGATGTGGTGATTCAGATGGAGTTTCAGGATAAATTAGACCTTATCCATTCAGTAAATATAACACGATTAGATTTGGTCTGATCATTTCATCTGCAGGGAAAATAAGGGAGGGGAGATGGGGGGGCATATTACCCTGTGGGCTTCTTCCCTGCCACATTAAACCCTATCATATTATGTTTTTATTTGAGGCTGCGCATTACGGCAATTTGAATCCACTTTGCTGTGCTGAACTGTGGTAAAATCACTTGAACACACAGCCCCTTGTAGCTTATTGCTTTAACACACAATAGCGTTTTCTGATGTCTGGCTGCTGCCAATGTTGGCCGGGCTCAATTTAAACATATTGCTTGTGTGAAATAATGAAACAAGTAAAATTACATTTAAAACGCCAGTAGAAGTACAAATGTAACAGGTCACAAAGCTACTTATTTACCAAGTAACCTATAAAACAGCTTATCAGTATAGGAGTTGAAGCTTGTGAGGTGCTGTCCTTGTCATTGTGATGCAATCTTGATGAACCTCAGACGTCAGATTTATGAATAAGGCAGCAAAGATGCCTTAACTACTGCAATAGAATAACATTTTGGACAAACAGGTGTCGTGTTAATGTCTGAAATGTTGTTAATGACTCAATAAATGAATGACACTCAGGACTAAGTAAAAAGTAGATTACTCACTAATATACTCGATTATAAGTCAAACTCCGCTCAGTCTGCTGTAAGACTCGCCTTCTGAAGTACGGATTGAGCCATAAACCTGCTACAATATCAGGTTCAGCTCAGTTTGGTCAGTTTCTCCAGATCAGTATTAATGTTGTTTTGCTCCAGCCGGTCTGTAAAGCTTCTTACAGTCCGTTTAGTTTGGCAAATGGTGTTGGGTTCATTTCTGGCTGATTCCAGGTTGTTCAGCTGTTCTTCTGTCACAGCTGCTGACTGAAAAGCTGCTCAGTGGTGACGATAGCTTAGGAACTTAGTGTCGTCTCATCTTCAGAGTCGGACCAAATCGGTTGTCGGTCAGATGCGATCTTAAGTGTCCGTTTTTCTGTTTGTGGCAAAGTAAGACGTAAAAACGTTCAAATGGCTTGAGCGTCTACTACAGCTGTCAAAGTCGTTGCCCAGCAACGGCGTCTCAGTGGAGTGATACAGTGTTTAATTAAAACCTGTGATGTTATGGTGAAATAACAGCACGGTTAGAACGTTTCTCAACCAATCAGCTCGCGTGGCCGGAACTAACTGTTGCATAAATATAGTTAAAAGATCTGAGCTCAGGTCAGTACCGTGAATTGTGCTGTGAAATGCTTCTTAAATATCAACTGGAAATAATTAAGTTTTAACTGTGATGCTTTTCAGTCATCCAGATTACTGAATTAGATATTTTGTGTCCAGCAGCCAGTGTCCTACCCTCATGCACTGTGTGTTCACTATGTCTGCTACACGTCTTTCTGAGGGGTTATTTGAGGTGGAATGTGATTAACCTTGAAAAAGGCCCGGGATGAATTAGAGGGCTAGAATGGCCCTAAATAGCTGAACACAACAGCCACATTCACACTCCCAGAAAATGATAGGCGTGCAAGGCAGAGTGTATAATGAGAGGAAAAGACAGAGGGTAAAAGGCAATGTGATTCAGTAAGAAGATGGAGAGAACAGATGGAGGGGGAGAGAGAGAGAGAGAGAGGCTGAGAGAGTTACAGAGCGCCGGTCGCCATATGAATCAGTGTGCAGGAGGCGGCAGAGTTTCATTTGTATGCGCTTAGGGGTTCCGAGCACAATCAAAGTGTCGCCATTCTTCTCCCTCGGCCTCCTCCTTTTCATGACCCTGGAGTCTCTTTGCCCCCCTTTTCTCTTTCTCCCACCCTCTTTCCCTCTCTCCCTCCCTCCTTCCCGCACTCTAATTACACTCAACTGCTTATCGGATCATCTCGTAGGCTTTGATTAAAAAGAAAAGGGTCCATCCACTCCTTATTATAATTTAATCTCTATCCATGTCATTCACAGGTGAGAAAACACAGACTGATATAGTTTCTCATTTTTTTGAGTTTTAATAAAACTCACCCCCTCTTTCCTCCTTCCTGAACAGACAAAACCACTTCGCTTCTTTTGCATATTCTCATAAACCTGGGAATATTTGTCTGGTCCACACACCAATTTTCTGCCATATTCAAGGGCTTGTTTTTGATTAGATGCTTTGTACTAGAGTCCTGGGCGCATAACCTTCATTAGTGTGGAATGTGGATTACAGAATGAATGAATAAATGAGCCCAACTGAGTCATATTTGAAGTCATATTTGTCCGAAACAGCGGCTTGGATTACAGCCCAGACAAGCTACAGTCATTATATTTGTTTTTTGTGTTGTAGATTTCTTTTAAGCTGGACAATTTGACCAGGCTTTTCATGCTTCTTCGCTTTTGTCCATGATTTAGCAGTTGTCCTTCACAATGTGTGAAAATGTCCTGATGAATGGACCAATAGAAATGTTCCAATATCACTTCACCTTACATTGACTTACATTTATAGTTAAGAATGAAGAATTCACCTGTAAAGTTATTTAAACATACATATTGCTGCTGTATCTCCAGTTTTGTCATTTTGCAGTTTTTGACATGATATGAAAATAGCTGTTGCCCTTAATATTGAGTGTGAACTTCATGATGAATGGACCAAAACAAACAGCCCAAAATGACTCGGAAAAAAGTCTGGCTCCATTGACTTACATTAAAAGTGAAGTATGTTTTTTCCTTCTCCTGTAAAGTTGTCATTTTGGAGATACGATGTTTTGTTCTGACAACAGTGATATTTATCTTTGGGCCCATTACCTGAGAAACTGCAAAATATGAAGCCATTCTGGCATATTTTACTTTTATAGACAACACAATTCTACAGGCACTAGACTTTACTACCTGATGCATCACACCACCCCACTCAGTTAACCACACCCACTCCTCCAGCCTTCATACTTTTACCATCACAGCTTTTCATTTGTATATGTGTTTGTCTCAGACCGACAGGACATGGTAAATCAGTGATGTGATGTCACATATTACAACTATTACATTTCTGTGTTGGTAACTGATTCAGCAGATTCTTTTTTGTTGAGGCTAACGCCTTAAAATACCGGCCGTATTACAACTAATGCCTAATATTCAGTAACCACAGGGACTTCAATGCAAACTGGTCGAGCTATTCACTCAGATATAGAGGTATGTCAAAACTTGGCATTTAAGGAGTTAACAGTGGCTTGAATTCTTTATTCAAGGAGCCAACATCCATGCTGCACCATCCAAAGTCTGGAACATGTTAACTCTCTACTGCAGGCGTTATGAAAGTGTTTTTAAAATAGAAATTTGATTCACTTTTCTAGCATAAAATGGACCTGATTAAAAATCAAAACTTCATGTTTGAATATGAATAATGTGCAGTGTTACCGTTTGTTTTTATTGTTGATAGTAAGTCATACTGTACTCTAAATTGTCAACAAGTTTAGACAACCCGAGTGGCGCAATGGTCCAAGTGTTGGCCTTATCATCAGGAGATCGCGAGTTCGATCCCTGGTGATGCTGCAGCCGTCTGTAGCCAGGGGTCCAAGAGAGCACAATTGGCCTCGCTCTCTCTGGGTGGGTAGGATGGCCCCCCTTCTCCCCCCATCACTCAACGTGATGCTAGTCACTGCAGGCGTCTGTCAGCTGACGTAGCAGATCTGGCGGTTGGCTCTGAGCTCGTTCGGCTGTCCGATGACGTTGCGTGAGCAGCAGTTCGAAAAGAAGGGGTGGCTGGTTTCACAGGTCTCGGAGGAAGCCTGTGCAGCCTTCACCCTCCTAGTGTTGGTAGTATCAGTCGTTCCCACTCGCTTCCACTTTGTTATAATCCCACTGACAGTTGACTGTGGAATATTTAGTAGTGAGGAAATTTCACGACTGGACTTGCTGCACAGGTGGCGTCTGATCACGGTACCACGCTGGAATTCACTGAGCTCCTGAGAGCGACCCATTCTTTCACTAATGTCTGTAGAAGCAGTCTGCAGGCCTAGGGGCTCGGCTTTATACACCTGTGGCCATGGAAGTGATTGGAACACCTGAACTCAATGATTTGGATGGGTGAGCGAATACATTTGGAAATATAGTGTATATATCGAACCATTCTCATAATGGTTTTATACAGAACCGTATACAACACGTTCTCCATTAGTCTAAAGTACCATTTCACCATGCACCTGAGTGTAGATTTGAATGTAGAACATGCACAATAACTTCTATGTATAATAAACAGATGTCATATGTGCAATTCTTTAAAGAGCAAAGTAAGAAGAATACAGGGTAACACTTTATTTGGATATAACACGTTAGATGCTTTGTAGATATCTAATTTACTTTCAAGTCACGTTCAACTAAATATCTATTAAATAGGCACCTTTAGCTCAACCCAAAACCTAAACCCAGTCCTCATCCTGGCCCTAATCTTAACCCTGATTCAAATCGTAACCCTAACCCCACCACTGTTTCGGATCAACTAAGTTTCAACAGCTAGTTTGTTAACAATTTGAACCTCTGTAGATAATCTATAGGGGGCTGTAGTGGGCTATCCAAATAAAGTGAGACCGAGTACAGTGCCTGTTTAGCTAACAGCAGTTAGCCAGTAAGGCGTTTGTTTGTATGATTTGCAGTCGATACTGTGCGGTATTTAGTTATAGCTCCATTTAAGAGCTGCAGAGCGTCTAAATCTCTGTTTAGACGCTTGGTGTAGAAAGTCATCAACACCCCTTACTGCCAATAGAATATTTGGTTGCTGTTCAAAATAAACAAAATCACGGAATGAGATGCTTCCTCAAAGCGATTTTCTGTTTTTATTGGTGGGATTTCCAGAGCTGGTGATGAATGACAGGTCGGAATTACTGTGGTCACTGCAGCAGAGGGGGCATCCAAGAGCGATTAATCTTGTGGAACCCAAGCTGACCCACGAGCTCTATTCCTGAGCCTCATCTCGCTGTGACGGATCTTGAAGAATGGCAGCGGCGATATAAAATACAGTTATTACACAGCAACCAGGGGGACATTAGTATAGTCTGAGGGCAAAGGGGCCGAGGCTCAAAATCCTCCAGGGTCTATCTGTTCCTGCTGTGCATGCTGGGTGAATTTACAAGTCACTTATGATGATAATCACTGGTAGTCATTAGTAAATTGTGTAATTCTTCATTGTTATATCACATGCAATTAAAATGGGGGGGTGCAGGTATCGCACTATTTTTTAATTAATTAATTTATTTTTTACTTAAATGGGTACGTCACTTTTATAGTAAGAAAATATATTGCAATATTTCTTCCTTTCATATAATAAACATGTTGTGCAATGGGTCCCACGTTATAGTAAGCGTCTCTTATAACTGTGTAGTTACATGTAAACAACATATGCAACAACAAAGTAACTACTAATGATTGTCACTGTTACAGGTTACAGAAATATACATGTGTATCAATGTCAGATTTGCCTCATGTAATTACACAAGAGTACCGTAATAGCTCTAACAGCCTATTCTATCTCACGCTATTACACATGGATAATAACAAATGTCTATATTATAAATCCTTTATTACACAGTACCTACAGTCCTCTTATTTTGAAGTGTAACTTTAACACTGCACTTCAGGGCAGCTCCTGTGTAGAACATACACTTGTGTAATTACATTAGGTGCACTTCTGTAATCTGTAACATTGACTAAATCATCAGTAGTTACAGTGTTGTTGCATGTTATTTATATGTAACTACACATTTATTAGACGCTCAATATAAGTGAGACTGTGTAATGTGCTGGTCATATTTTATGCATGTGGAAACGATTCCTGTGTAAATCGGCATCAAAAACCTGCCAGAATCATATCTTGAAATTAAGATTAGATCAAAAGATTCTTATTAGTCCCACAGTGGCGAAATCTCACCTTCGCATTGGACCCGTCCGTGCAGTGAAACACCACATACACACTAGTGAGCACACACACTAGGGGGCAGTGAGCACACCTGCCCGGAGCGGTGGGCAGCCTTATCCGCATCACCCAGGGAGAAATTGGGGGTTAGGTGTCTTGCTCAAGGGCACTTCAGTCATGTACTGTTGTCTCAGGGGATCGAACCGTAGAGCGTCCAGTCACAGGGCTGGTTTCCTAAACTCCAGCCCACGACTGCCCCCAAATATTTAACGTAATAAGCAGATTTTTCTTCCATAGGGTTCATGCATAATACACCACTGTTAGAGATGACTTCTGGTCAAGGTGTTGCTATTCTGAAGACCTTCCTCTCCTCCGACAAGCATCAGTCGGTCATCATCACGTGTCAAACCCAAGGGCAAGTCTGATATCTGTGGAAGGGCAGAACAGGAGTGCTGCTGTGTGCGAGAGAGAGAGAGAGAGAGAGAGAGAGAGAGATAAAGCTCAGTCTGGTCATTAAATAGTTCCCCTCCTACCCCTGCGCATCCTCCCCTCCCCAGAGACATATCTTATCCAGCTGGTGAATTGAAAGCCGATTTCTGCCTCCAATCCATTTGCCTTATCGCAGTTGTTTTTATGGTTTCTTAAACAGCATCCTTGGGCAGCTTTAAGAGCTCAAGAATTACCTTTTAAACAGACAGAAGACTATAAAGTATTTACCCTTCCATTTCCAGCGAGGAGGGAAATGTGAAGTACATTGGACAGCAGCTCTTTCTGGACTTCTGTCATTTATTTAGACATGAATTTTAACACGATATCAAATGTAAACATAGTAACTAACACTAGGCAACACACATTTTTTGGCTAATTTAGGAATGCCGATACTTACCTTGGTTTTTTCCTACAAAGGAGCTTCTTCCCACAAGCCATCAATGTCGTGACCAGTTAAAATATTACACCTAAACAATATTCCAGCTTCAAACTGCACTTACTGGTATATAGTATGAAGTTCAACTCCATCCTCTGGAACTTTCTCAACCCAATGTTTATTCTAGCATCTTACTTACCTCCCACATTACCCCCCTTATCTGACTATTACTCAACTTACCTGCCATATTACCCCACTTATCTGACTGTTACCCCACTTACCTGCCATACTACCCCACTTATCTGACTGTTACCCCACTTACCTGCCATACTAACCCACTTATCTGACTGTTACCCCACTTACCTGCCATACTACCCCACTTCTCTGACTGTTACCCCACTTACCTGCCATACTACCCCCCCTTATCTGACTATTACTCACCTTACCTGCCATACTACCCCACTTATCTGACTGTTACCCCACTTACCTGCCATACTACCCCCCTTATCTGACTATTACTCACCTTACCTGCCATACTACACCACTTATCTGACTGTCACCACACATACCTCCCATATTACCCCACCTATCTGACTGTTATCCCACTTACCTGCCATATTACCCCCTTTATCTATTAACCATTTTACCTGCCATACTACCCCACTTATCTGACTGTTACCCCACTTTTCTGCCATACTACCCCACTTATCTGACTGTCACTCCACTTACCTGCCATACTACCCCCCTTATCTGACTATTACTCAACTTACCTGCCATATTTCCCCACTTATCTGACTGTTACCCCACTTTTCTGCCATACTACCCCACTTATCTGACTATTACCCCACTTTTCTGCCATACTACCCCACTTATCTGACTGTCACTCCACTTACCTGCCATACTACCCCCCTTATCTGACTATTACTCAACTTACCTGCCATATTACCCCACTTATCTCATTGTTACCCCACTTACCTGCCATACTACCCTGCTTATCTGACTGTCACCCATGCATGTTTTATGTTATTTTATTTTGTTTTATTTTATATTTACTTCATCTTGTTCTCTACAGGTGAATGTCTGTCTGATACTGCGCACTGTGAGCTCCTGTAACCAAAACCACATTCCTTGTGTGCGTAGCATACCTGACCAATCAAGCTTGATTCTGATTCCTTATATGCTGAATCTACCTCCCGGTTTAACTGGTCTTCTTAAATGTGATTGAGTTAAAATGGTGAACATGGGGTTGATTGTCACAGTGCTATTTAATGGTACACTAGGCAGCAGCTAGAGATCCTCTGGAGATACTAAAACTGAAATGTTAAGCTTTGTGAGGTCATATATCTTCTTACTTTGTCTCTATCTACAAAAGATTTTATCTGAGGACAACTCTGGAATCAGAATTTTTATGCCCATAAATGATATTTTCTAAGTTGTACTGACTCCACACACCCCGCCCTCGTCTCCAGCCGTTTCATTGTATATACTTTTCACCTGGAAAAACATATTTAAGTTCCACAATTGGATCTTAAAACCACTGTTGTACCTTTGAGGGAACATTTACATTGCTTGTAGCTTGATTTACGACAAACGTACCTGCACAGAACCTTTATTACTAACACTGCCTTTTGAAGGTTGTTCACAGTAGCTCTAGTGGGGTTGGTTGTCTCACTAATGTATGTTACTTGACTCTTCTCTTCTAATTAAATTTGATGAGTCAGAATAATTATAATAAAGTAACTGACAAATGAGGCCCGTTTCAATTTGTATGAAATAACTGTTCCTACTCTTTGATTAAAAAGACACTTTGATATCTTACAGAAATGGAAAACTGTAAAAGTGGGAGTATAATGACTGCAGTGGCAAACTGTGGCTGTTACAGCGAGGCTTTCCATCTGATGTCTTCAGTAAAGAGCCCTGGCTTGGAGAGGCTGTCACTGTTTTTCATTTCAAACAAAGAGACCTAATTGTTAGCTGACTGCACATGTTCACAGTCTTGGAACAGTGGTACCCGAACTGTGGGGTGTGCGAGTGTACACATGTAGTGTAGTGTATGTTTAAGCCCTTCTGTGTGTATATATATATATATATATATATATATATATATATATATATATATAGATAGATAGATAGATAGATAGATAGATAGATAGATAGATTTAACTCCCAGACTGAAAACTCTTTGTATATAGAATGAAACTTGAGAATTAAGTTAAGATTAATTGATACTTTTCTGATCCCACAACCAGGGAAATTCTACATCCACATTTAACCCATCCATGAAGTGAAACACCACATACACACTAGTGAACACACACACACACACACACACACACACACACACACACACACTAGGTGGCAGCGAGCACACTTGCCAGGAGCAGTGGGCAGCCCTATCCGCAGCGCCCGGGGAGCAGTTGGGGGTTAGGTGTCTTGCTCAAGGACACCTCAGTCATGGAAGGGAATATGGAATATGGATATTCCAATATGGAAGGGAATCTGACATCATCAAGTCACTTGTGCCATCTTGTGTTTTCAGTGTGCTGTAATTCCGTGTGGACAGTGCATCGCTATGACTGAGGTGGCACAGTGGTGCGATGGGTAGCGCTGGCACCTCACAGCAAGAAGGGCCTGGGTTCGTTTCCCTGGCTGGGCGACCAGCGCCCTTTCTGTGTGGAGTTTGCATGTGTGGACATGCAGTCAGGATGACTGGACATGCTAAATTGCCCCTAGGTGTGACTGTGTGTGTGTCTGTCTGCCCTGCGATGGACTTATATGTGTGTGTGTGCAACTAAAAGGATCAATCATTACTTTGACTACCTAAATAAAGGAATCAAAGCAATATAGAAATGGATATCCATTACTACAGTGTATGAAGCCTTCTGGATGAAACATTGATATGTTTTGCATCACTGACTGTGGGACAAAATTGTTGCACCTTGTGGGGAGAGTTCCTGACCACAGGACCACTGATGGATTGATATTTTTGGTTAGTGATCAATTCCCAACCCAGCAGTGACACTGAAATGTTTAAAAAACCCAGCATTCCTACTGCACCTGATACACTCAACCCAATCTGATACTCATTAATGTGTTGGTACCACACGAGTCTCACTGCTGTGTTGAAAATGTTATGACATTCAAATAATATCTGGTCAACAGTGGTGCTGCAGTCAGAACCTGACCAATGATAAATGGGGAAGAGGGCAACAGATGGGCCACAATCTGTAATTGTATGCCTACATAGTGAACCAATAAGGCAAGTGATATATTTGTTTATCGCTGTTGTCAGAAGAAAATGTTGTGTCTCCAAAATGGTACAGGAGAAGAAATTACTTACTTTTTTTATTAAATGGAATTCAATGGAACTAGACATTTTTCCAAGTCATTTTGGGTCATTTATTTTAGTCTATTCATCATGAAATTTACATACAATGTAAAGAGTATCTGTCATTTTCAAATTATGTCAAAACACTAAAAAACACCAAAAATGGAGGTGAAAGGTTTTACATTTTAATTTGTGCTCAAATGATACACATATGTTTAAAGTACTCACTCTTTATCTTACTAAATGGTACCTTTATATATATATATATATATATATATATATATATATATATATATATATATATATATATATATATATATATATATATACACATCCATCCATCCATCCATCCATCCATTATCTTCCGCTTCTCTGGGGTTCGGGTCGCAGGGCCAGCATCCTAAGCAATGAGGCCCATACCTCCCTTTCCCCAGCCACTTCCACTAGCTCCCTGGGGGGGATTCCGAGGCGCTCCCAGGACAGCTGGGCGTTATGGTCATGCCAGCGTGTCCTGGGTCTTCCCCGGGGGCTCCTCCCGTATGGACTTGCCTGTGACACCTCCCAAGGGAGGCGTCCAGGAGGCATCCTAACAAGATGCCCGAACCACCTCAACTGGCTCCTCTCGACGTGGAGAAGCAGCGGCTCTACTCCGAGTCCCTCCCGGATGACCGAACTTCTCACCCTATCTCTAAGGGAGAGTCCAGACACCCTGCGGAGGAAACTCATTTCAGCCGATGCATGAAATATATATATATATATATATATATATATATATATATATATATATATATATATATATATATATATATATATATATACATATATTTGTTTCTATAGACATTACAGCATGTTTTGTACAACCCCAATTCCAATGAAGTTGGGACGTTGTGTAAAACATAAATAAAAACAGAATACGATGATTTGCAAATCTTTTTCAACTTATATTCAATTGTATACACTACAAAGACATTAAAAAGATATTTAATGTTCAAACAGATAAACTTCATTTTTTTGGCAAATATTCACTCACTTTGAATTTGAATTTGATAAATATCTTGTCTTTGTAGTTTCTGTTTTCATTTATGTTTTACACAACTTCCCTACTTCATTGGAACTGGGGTTGTATATAGCCCCCATATATAGTTTTGTGCTACAGTCACAGATCACTGTTTTTATATTTTCTTTCTAATAAAAACAGCTAATAAGTAAAATTCTTAATTATTCTGCTGATATTTCTGAGGAGATTAGACAAGATGCTTGCATAAGGAAGGGTATTGTCAAAGAAGATGTTAAGAGTTTTTTAAACTGGAGTTCAAAATATGATTAAAAGTTAGAGCTCCTGTGGGAAGTTCCTCATGCGTTGGAGCAGGTGTTGGTATCTCTTCAGATGTGCCAGACCTGCTAGACCACCAAAACTACCATCACCAGATAAACAGCGCTTAGTGTTCATTTTAGAAAGAGAGGAGAAAAATCAAGCTGGTTTAGATCTGAAAGAATCCTCAGGTGTTTCTGTCCTCCTTCCACTGTGAAAACACAATTCAGCGCTATGGGTCTATCTTCACAGATTTCTTTGAAAAACTAAAAGAAAGTCTCCTCAAAAGAAGAATGCTTAACCCTGTCAATCAAAATAAGGGGACCACCATAGGACTACAGCTGAAAGGTTATCGGAGTGGTAGACCATTCTCAGCACAACAGGAAAACCAACATGCTGGGGAAACGGTAGTTATGATTCACAACATGCAAATTGTGTGACAGATGAGTTACAGTTCGTAATTGCATATGTAGTATTTCTGGTACAAAGGTAGTACAAAGTTTCTAATAAACAGAGTCCTACATGGGAGGAGTGGCCATGCAGAGCGGTCAAACACAGTCTTAAGGGAGGTGCTGGTGCTGGTAGAAGAGACTTCAAATGACATAAGTTTTTGTTGTACTTAAAGATATGCACATGTGTTATAGTTAGTGTAGTGTTAGCACTTGCCATCAGGGAGAGTTGTACGGCTAGAAGTGACCTGTCTGCAGCTTTGGTTATTTAAGCAATGGTTCTCCCTTGTGGCTGAGTTCAATAAAAAAAGGATTTGCTTAAAGCGCTGTGTTTCTTGTAGCTTATTCTCTGCTGACACCACACTGGTGTCAGAATTGGGATAAAGCCCTCCACATTAGTCTGGAGAAGAATGGCATTTCCACAAACTTGGAGGTGAACAGCAGAAAAGACAGAGTCTGGTGAAAGGCTGTAGAAAAAGGAGCAGTGTAGCAAGGACTTGCAGTAGAGCCAGGCAGGAGGATGGCAAAAGATAAAAAAAAATTGATGTTTCCTGTGTATTATTCTCTGCCAATGCCACAGTCTATTAAATCAAAAGTTATCATAAACCATATGCATCCCTGACATATAGGACAATACCAGCAGGTTTCATAACTGCAGGAACTTAAAATTAGATGAACAAGCCTTTGATATGCAGATGCAGATACGCACTGATCTGCTGTGGGTAGAGTAAACTTCCCCAGGGGCAGTGTGAGAGTCTTGCAGAGGAAAAATTCACACCACAGTTATTAACCTTCAGAGTAGAATAAGTCTTGTTCAGATGGATTAATGTCTGTAGAATAAAAACTAACTGAGCTAGAAACGAGGTTGAATGTTCTAGTGTGATGTGCTTTTTAGATGCAAGAATTGAGCTGCATCTTTGCTAGTTACTGGCAATCAGCTACCCAACTGTACTACATTCATTCAACTCTGTTTCTGGCTCATGGATCAAAATATTATTCTTACAAACTTTGCTCCAGTAGGAATATTCTGTTATTAACCTAGTGTCTATCTATAGAATCTCTACTGTTGAATCAATTACCACAAATCTGAATTTCAGTGCTCTTCGCTATTCTTGGAAAAGAATGCAAAAAGTTGGAATAGCTGAATTTTGTCCGTACATTTTAACACAAAGCACATATTTTTTGTACAATTATTAACAAGTTATGTATTTTTCAGCAATGGAAAAAAAAGTTTAATGTCAAAGCTTCAACAACTAAACATAATATAAATTTTTCAGTAGTTAGTATGTTACTCTTTGTCTTTATTACAGCTTCCATTCCGTTCAGTAGACTTGCTTTTAGTTTTCAAAAAAATCTGGATATTTTTCCGCACTTCCAAAGCTCAGTCTTAGAAGTTAGTTGCATTTCTTCCATCTTATGGTCCAAGTAATCCCAAACACATCCAGTAATTTTGAGCTTTGGACTGTGGGATGGTCAGTCTCTTGTTTTGAGAGTAGCATCTCTCTAGGAGTTCTAGCATCTTTTTGGCCCATTTCCTTTTCTCAGTAACAGCTTCTTGGCAGCTACACATCCTTTCAGATACAAAGCATTCAGCTGTCTTCTCACAGTGGAAAGATGGACAGAAACACCTGTGGATGTTTTTCAGATCTCAGGAAGGTTTGATTTGATTTTCATTTTAAGATATCTTGTTAGAGTCTGTAGATGCCTGTAGTATCAGATTTTTAGCTATATAGTCATGTTTCAAGCAGTTCTTTCACTGCTCTTTACATGAACTTACATAAAGACACCTACGTCAGAATGCTGTTCATAGACTTCCGTTCAGCATTCAACACCATCATCCCTCAGCTGCTGATTGGAAAACTGAGCCTGCTGGGTCTGAACGCCTCCCTCTGTAGCTCAGTCCTGGATTCCCTATCTGAGAGACCTTAGTTATTCAGGATAGCTAATAACATCTCCAGCACCACCACTGTTATAAAATGATGTTATGATGAGATTTATTAAATAATAAAGGGTATAAAGGGCCCGGTCATTTGCCCCGTCCCCGGGCCCGGCTCTGATTTGTTCCACTAGGCGCCCTGAGCAGAGAGTGTTCTGCGTTCTCCACTTCAATAAGAGTGAATCCATCATTACCGTACAATGCAGTGAAGCTCTAACAGCTCAGAGCATTTGTCGTTGATGATCTCCGAAATCCCACTGAAAGAGCCGTGAGAGCAGCGACGCCCAACATGCTCAATCCAGTCTGGGATGTGTTTGACTGTGGCGTTGATGTCTGAACAGCTGGAGGAGGTCCAGACTGAGACCTTGTAAAATTACATAATAAACTTTATGCTCATTTAAACCATTTACAGTTTGCTGCTTTGTTTTGTTTTGTAATGATTTACAAGTGAAAACTTATACACACAACTATTAAAACACGCTTTGACAGTACTCCTGTAATGTTACCTTTTTTTTGGACAGTGACAATATATTCTGGGTGGAATTAGGATTTCTAAATGAAACAGAAAAGGTCTTTTATTTGGTGAAATTAAGAGCACAAACCTGTGTCATAGAAGTGTCTTGCAATAATAGGTAGAATCCCTGTCAAAAGCAAAAGTTAATTAGAGTACACTTTCATCAAAAGCCATACTTTTCTTGACTCACTGTTAGCAACCTTAGTGTAGCAATAAAGCTGCCACATCGGTAATGAAGTTATTTGATGGGACTTTTTTCTCCCGAGGAGATAAAACTCCAGTTATCACCAGTCTTATCTGAAACGAGCGAGCCCTGGTCCAAGCTTTGATTTCTGCCTAAGAGCCTCAAGTGATGAATAACTGACATCAACTTTAGTTGAAAAACAAGTTATTGATAGTTTGGAAGAAAAGTCTGAAAGTTTACAAGTTTCTCTCACCACCAAACTCCATCAGGTACTTTTTTTTTCAATTTTATATACATATATATATATATATATAAAAAAAACTAATTCCATTTGAAGATGACATTGCAATGCTATTGCAAACTATTGCGTGTACAGCTATAGATAACACAGAATGAAAGCAATACATTTAGATGAGAAAGATGTCTCTGCTAAGGTTGCATTTTCTTAGGAAGGAAAAAATTTCACTATCCTTTGCACCCAGCCCAGTATGCTCATGCCGGGTAGTGTGAAAGATTATGGTTGACAATTGCCAATTATGCCTTTGTTCTGACCCGTCATAAAAGGCTTTTGAACTTAATAATGTTAGGTGCTCTAATTTAGTGAAGTTCTCACTGTGAGTGATGTCTCTCCGAGAACACGCTCCTTTTGGTTACTTTACCAGAAGAGGGATATGAGTCATGCCAGTGCCGCTAAAGAGAAAGACTATGCTAATAGACTTCCTCTGTTCATACCTTTCCTATACAAGTGGCTTCAATGCAGGCTGGGAGTGAGTGATGGGTAATTATGATCAGGCTCAAATAGTCTGTCATTTTTCTTCCACTGTGTTTAAAAAAAGAGTGTCAAAAAGAAACCCTAACCACTGGAAATTATCTGGCTGGTCCACCCTCATTTCGGGATTTTGACAGTGGTTAACAGGTTTTATCCAAGAGAAGAAAGAGATTTCCACGTTTTTTCTGCACTGCATTCAAAAGCTGACTGATAGAATTTATAATATGTGGCCACTTTTGCAATACGCATATGAGGTTTTCATTTATTGGGATCAAAATATTAGCGCATTTTGATTTGATGTACTTACAAGTCAACTGTATAAGTCATGCACTTGCAAAGTCTTGCTGACACATGACTTCCGGCTCAGCTGCCTTGCATTCCTGTTGTCCTAGGCTGTTTTCACACCTAGCTTGTTTTCTAAAGACTGAAACAGAGTCTGGGTTTTTGTGATATCGTGTGATTTTCTTTTCATTTAGTTGGTTTCAAATTCAAAGGCTAAAGTACACATAATTGTGCATGTGGGAGTTTGTAGTTTGTTAAAAAAATGTGGCTGGGATTCAAATACTTTTTCATTTTTATATTAGAGCCAAACCATTTTTAACAATCACTCGTCTATTATCAGCGCTGGCTCTACCTAATAAGCAACATAAGCAGCTTAGGACCCCACTGCTGGTGGGTGTTTGTAGTTTAGTCACAAATGTGGCTGGGATTCAAGTACTTTGTTGTTTTTACATTAGAGCCAAACTATTTTTAACCATCACTAGTCTATTATCAGTGCTGGCTCTACCTAATAAGCAACATAAGCAGCTGCTTAGGGCCCCACTGCTGCCAGGGGGCCCCCAACAACTTATCACTGTACCATTATGCTGAGGAAAAAAGGCAACTGTTTAATCATTTATACATCTGGAGGTGAAAAACAGAAAAAAACAAGATAAGATGAGGAGAAAAATCTTAAAGAGAACAAGGTGTTTATTTGTGGGGCTTTTTTAATGAATGCCAGTTGTTTTTTGGCTTGTAGTTGGACAACAAGAATTAGTGGATCTGTAATCCATCTAAAGTTTCATCTTTATAAAACCTAACAGGTTTTAACCCCTGTGATTCATTCAAAACGTCTGTTTAGGACCCCCAAAAGGCAGGATGCTGAGAGTCAAATGGTAAAACAGGTAGATTTTGCAGACACTATGGCGTTGAAGAGCTGCTAGAAGAAGCAGGGTGGGTTTACTCATGTGCACGTCATGATGTATTGATTTTGCCTGCAGGCACCTGCTGTGAGCTGATTGATCCAATGCAGCAGTGCTGCCTATTGTCTTCAACTAGGAGAGCACAATGCAGAGGAGTGATTCACAAAGCTGCCACGCTGCATACGGTATAATGGACAAATTGTTCTTATTCTGTTTTATTTGTATTCTGCATTTAAAAATGTGTTTATTCCAAATGATAAAGAATTTCAAAAGGAGCTTTCTATATAATCCCATTTTTTGAGCTTTCAGGATTCATCACTGTTGTTGGAAGGAAACCTCGTATCTCCAAAGTGGTAATTTTACAGGAAAAGAAAAAAACCTACTTTACTTGTAATGTAAGTCAATGGAACCAGAATTTTTTCGAAGTAATTTCGGGCTGTTTCTTTTAGTCCATTCTTCATGAAATGTACACACCGTGTAAAGGACAACAGGCATTTTCAAATTATGTCAAAAACTGAAAAACTAAGTCAAAGATTTCTCGAGTTTCTTTAGCCTCAAACAAATGAACGCCATTCTTATACAAGAGCTTCTTGGCGTAAACCGCAAACCTGAGAGTATTTATAGGTTGGTATAGTGTTGGTTAGTGTAGTGGGTAACACCTCTTTCTTCTACGCTGTAGACTGTGATTCAATCCCCCACCTGGGTAAACACCCTACACTATACCAATAAGAGTCCTTGGGCAAGACTCCTAACACTGCCTTTGCATATCTGAGTAAAATGATCAAACTGTAAATCGCTCTGGAAAAATGCTGTAAATGTAAATTTATTGAACTATGTTTCTGGGATTTATCCTATAATATGCAAATGTCTTTTTTAGACCGTCAGAACGTGTGTCGCCACTTGGAAATGATCAAAAACATTGTATGTAGAGAACATTTTGGGCATTGCTATTAACAATTTGAATATGGGCATTCAAGCTTACTTGCTCTGGCTTAGCTTTTTTCTTCTTCTTCTTCTTTTGACTGAAGAAATCATGGAATTGTAGTATGAGTGGAAAATAAGACAAAGTTAAATGAACCAAACAGGTACATTATTTACAGTAAATAGCAGCAGATAAGGCTAACTGAAGGTACACTGAAGTGGCCACGTTCTCCGTTAAGTGGCGGTGCTCCATGCAGTGTCTTTTTACAGTGCATGACTGCAGAAGGTCACGCACCCCAGGATTTTGTTGATTTTTTTCTGGGCATTGTGTCTAAAGAGGTAGAGCAGAGTATTTACCAGCTAACAGAACCACTGAGCACTAAATCATTTCATTCAGTCATGATCTCAAGTTTGTACAGTTTCTGGTAATGATGATATTTTGCACTGTGTAGTGAACAAAACTTAAGCTTTCACCCAAAACAAGACACTCAGAGGGGCAATGGATTCTGTTCCTTCCTGAAAAACAGGAGTTTGGGTATAGGCAGTTGAAGGGCATTGAGAGATTACAGAGGAACCGAAGGCCTATTTGGATGTCTGACAGCGGGTCTGTACGGCTCCCAACTCATCGCAAATGAATTATAGGAAAGGTCTTCCCCACTCATCTAATCTACATAAACTTGTCCTTGCTATTGTGCGCAGGGCTTCAGCAGCCCAGCTATGACACAAGCCCACTGGAGGAACATTATAAGATTAAAGTATGGCAGTTTCCTGTAATAATCCGTACCTAATTTAATGTATTACTGTCTGCTGGAGGGACGGACAGGAAAATGATATCAAGGGAATGTGCCTGCCTTCAGGACGTAGCTTAGAGGGTTTTTGTTTTTCTTTTTCTTATAAAACAATAATCGTTAAAATCTCTCAAATGAATTTATTTCCAAGCTCTTGAGTAAAAGATGTCATCCTGTGAGGTACCATGAGTCAGTACACGGTGTTTTCAGCCACTACTTCAAAATGACGCTCGTCATTGCAACTGTTTGCGTGCCTGTTATACATTCTCTTTCAATTTTACATGATTGACTTATAACAAGAAGATTCGTCACATTTGAATCAGCTGCCGAACTGGAATTCATTTTACTACTATTACTGTTTAATTTGGTTCCATTTCCAGCAATAGTGTGAGTCAGTGGGTGTCAGGCCAGGTCATGGAGCACCCCTGCCCTGCACATGTTAGTGTTTCTCTGCTCGAACACACCCCAATCTCCTCAGGAAAGGGTTATTAACCAGCTGATTAGTTTGACTGGGTGTACTGATGCCAAGAAAAACTCCAAAATACACCAGACGGGGTACTCCAGGACCAGGACTGTCAATCAGGGGTATCGGTTGGATGGTCAGTTTGAAACTGAAATGGATTTGGGCTCGGAAATTCACATTGTGTGGCAGTGAGCCAAGTATATAGTGATATATTAGCATACTGATATCTCTTGATGAACATTTTAATCAAAGAGAAATCAGTAAAGAGGCTAGAGATTTGAATAAGAAGATATAATGCATAATACATAAAGCATCCCTCCTTGTTTTTGCCCTAATATCAGCTATTGCCAATTCCCTCATGCTTTCTATGAAACTATGAAATGCATTTTAGGAGACGTCAGTCAAAATGATCAAGGAGACCCAGTAAACAAAATGACTGTTCTTATGAGATCACGTTACCAACTGTCATTTTATCTTCCATCTGAGAAATCGTGAAAGGTTAAGGTTATCTACCAGGCTTTGAAATCAGGAGGGACTGGAAGGACTGGAAGGGACCCCCTCCTATGAGGGACAGAGTTGAACTTCCCGTGTAATTTCCCTGAATAAAATGGATTTTCAGATAAAACGAATGGCATCAATGAGGTGATCTTCTTCTTTTCTGTTTTCATTGTGTTCAACGTTAGATTCCTCCTTCTGGATAAACTGTAAACTTACTTAGATAGATAGATAGATAGATAGATAGATAGATAGATTCAACTTTATTGTCATTACTCAGTACAAGTACATGGCAACGAAATGCAGTTAGCATCTACCAGAAGTGCAAATAGTAGCAAATAGTGCAAAAAGAGACTGTGCAAGTGTGCAATAAATAGGCATAGTGCAACATTACAGTATATAGAATAAATTACTTATAGATATGCAAAAGAATAGATTATAGATGTGTAGATATATACATGAACATGTTGGAGATGTACACTGTATAGAATAACTGTTGCGATGTGTTATTTACATGGCAGTAGAATGTTACATTTGTGCAGTGGTAATAATGATGAATAAAATAAAACAACAGCTCTGATTGGTGAGTGTAGTATGAAAGGCAGTGTTCATAGTCCGCTGTGTGCAGTATGAGTGGTAGTGTTATCAGCGAGGTGTGGAGTTCAGCAGAGTGATTGTGGAGGGAAAGAAGCTGGACCTGAGCCGACTGGTTCTGGCCCGGATGCTCTTGTATCTCCTCCCGGATGGAAGTAGGTTGAACAGTTTGTGGTTGGGGTGGGAGGGGTCCTTAATGATGCTGTGTGCTCTGCGCACACAGCGCTGGTGGTGAATGTCTTTGATGGCAGGGAGCTGCATGCCTGTGATGCGCTGAGCAGTCCTTACTACCCTCTGCAGGGATTTCCTTTCCGCCACAGTGGAGCTACTGTACCACACGGTCACACAGTTGGTCAGTATGCTCTCGATGGTGCATCTGTAAAAATTTGTGAGGATCTGAGGAGACAGCCGGTCTTGTTTTAGTCTCCTCAGGAAGTAAAGACGCTGCTGTGCCTTCTTGATGAGATGGGAGGTGTTGAAGGACCATGAAAGGTCTGCCGAGATGTGGATTCCCAGGAACCTAAAGCTGGACACACGTTCTACCTCTGCTCCGTTGATGTAGACAGGAGAGTGTGTGCAGCCCTTGGTTTTCCGATAGTCCACGATGAGTTCTTTGGTTTTGCCTGTGTTCAGGATGAGGTTGTTGGTGGTGCACCAGGAAGTCAGGTGCTGGATCTCCTCCCTGTAGGCCGATTCATCGTTGTTCCTGATGTGGCCAACCACTGTGGTGTCGTCTGCAAACTTGATGAAGATGTTAGATGTGTGCAGAGGAACACAATCGTGGGTGAACAGGGAGAAGAGCAGAGGGCTCAGCACACAGCCTTGCGGCACACCAGTGTTCAGGGTGATGGTGGTAGACATATGACTGCCCAATCTCACAGACTGGGGTCGGTCTGTCAGGAATTCCAAAACCCAGTTACACATGGGGGTGCTGATTCCCAGGTCGCTGAGCTTGGTGACCAGCCTAGTTGGGATGACCGTGTTAAAAGCAGAGCTGAGGTCGATGAACAGCATGCGGATGTAGGTGTTCCTTTCATCCAGATGGGTGAGGGCAGAGTGAAGAGCAGTGGAAATTGCATCCTCAGTCGACCTGTTTGCACGGTATGCAAACTGGTGGGAGTCCAGGGATGGTGGGAGCACTGTCTTTAGGTGGTTGAGGACCAGTTTCTCAAAGCACTTCATCACAATGGGGGTGAGTGCGACTGGGCGGAAGTCATTAGGACATGCAGCAGATGAGCACTTTGGCACCGGTATGATGGTGGATGTCTTCCAGCATGCCGGAACAGCAGCCTGGGCCAGTGATAGGTTGAAGATATCGGTGAAGACCTTGGCTAATTGTCCAGCGCACGCTCTGAGGACACGTCCAGGGACGCCATCTGGACCAGCAGCTTTGCGTGCATGCACCTTGCTCAGTACAGACTGTACATTATCAGTGGAAAGTGTGAGGGGGCTTTCATTGTGGGGAAGACCACTCCACGTGCTGTGTTGGTCATTCCTCTGGTCGAAACGAGCGTAGAACTGATTAAGCTCATCTGGGAGAGAGGCACTGCTGGCTGAGGGGGTCAGGGATGGAGGCCTGTAGCCAGTGATTGCCTGAATGCCCTTCCACAAGCGGCGGGGGTCAGAGTTGTGGAAGTTCTCCTCAACAGACAGTTTGTAGGTGTACTTGGCTTTCTTAATCCCTTTTTTCAGGTTTGCCCTGGCTGAGCTGTAAGCCTCGGCATCGCCAGATCTGAAAGCAGCATCACGTGCTTTCAGCAGTAGGCGAACCTCTGCATTCATCCAGGGTTTCTGATTAGGAAAGATTTTCAGTTGTTTAACAGAAGTGACGTTGTCTATGCATGAGTTGATGTAACTCATGACTGCTGAAGTGTACGTGTCCAAATCTGTGTGAGATTCTGTGGTGGCTTGAGAGGAGAACACACCCCAGTCAGTGTTTTCAAACTGACGCTGTAGTGTAGAGATGGCCCCCTCTGGCCATACCTTAACAGTCTTTGTTGATGTTTTCACACGTTTGATGAGTGGCACATACTTCGGGAGCAGGAACAATGAGAGGTGATCAGACTGCCCCATGTGGGGGAGGGGTACAGCCTTGTATGCCTCTGCGATATTTGTGTAGACATGATCCAGGGTATTGTCTCCTCTTGTTGGGCAGGAGACATTCTGATGAAATTTTGGCAGTACAGATTTCAGGTTGGAATGATTGAAGTCCCCCGCAACAATAAAAAGTCCGTCTGGATGCGCAGTTTGTTGTTTACTGATTGCCAAACTCAGCTCCTCCATAGCTAGTTTAGCATTGGCATCAGGAGGGACGTAGGCAGCAGTAATAATAGCGGCTGAATGCTCTCTAGCCATATGAAAGGGGCGACACTTTATCATCAGGTATTCTAAGTTAGAAGAACACCGACGTTCAGTTTCTGTGGAGTCAGTGCACCACAGTTTGTTTACATAGATGCACAGACCCCCCCCTCTGCTCTTGCCGGAGTCCTCAGCCACTCTGTCCGCTCTGAACATGCTGCGTCCGTCCAGCTCCACCGCGGTGTCGGGAATGTCGCTGTTCAGCCACGATTCCGTCACAATCATGACGTTACACTCCCTGATCCATCTCTGTGTAGTGGTCCATAGTCGCAGCTCGTCCATTTTGCCCGCTAGAGCCCGGACGTTGGCAAGAAACAAGCTGGGAACCGCCGATCGGTGGGGGCTTAGCCTTAGCTTAGCACGTAGCCCCCCTCGCTTACCCCGCTTTTGTTTGCATTCTGCGCGCCGGTGCCGGCTGCGCTCCGTTGGGGGAGCAGGCTGCGTTGCCCACGGTACTGCTGAGATTTCCCGAGGGAGTTCTAGATGGTTCAAAACTCTGTTGTTGCAGGTGAAACCAATGTTCAACAAAGCCTGTCGGCTGTAGGAAATGTATGCTAGGCAGTTTGAGGTAAAAAAAGTTGAAACCAGTAGACAGATAACTACTAGAAGGCGAAATCCGGAGAGACGCTGGGCCTCGCGTTGTGCACGCGCCGCCATCTTAGGCCTTAGCCCCAATTAGTCCAATGCAGGATTCGTTCTGGATCACAAAAGCCACTCCAACTATTTTTTAAAGATACTGGACGGAGCTCCATCATTCCAGAGAATGCGGTTTCACTGCTCTACTGGCTTGCTGGCCCCCAGCAAGCCAGTAGCCAACACTCACCACTGGGCATGGTGACCTTAGGCTCATGTGTTTCTGCTCTGGAGCATCTCAGTGCTTTTCTAGGTAGAGAAGGCAAGCTGTATGTGCGAAATTAACCCCTAACTTGGCCATGGGCTCACCAGCAGGCCCAAAGTTGTATTACCCGCTTCCATAACCTCAGAATAGCTCAACCCGTTTGCATTGAAGTGAAGGTGAACAATGACTATGAAAAACATTTTAGAGTTGAGATATTGGGGATCTTATTTTGCATGTTGCTCTTTATTCTGATGGAGTGATTATGTGGCTTCTCGTCCCATTTCAGACATAATCCATCTGTGAATTTTAGGCTTTGTAACCCTTTTAGTTTTGTGGAACACAGTTAACAACCTTGAAATTTAAATGGAAACCGTGAAAGAGTCTGAAAGTGTTTAGAGCGAAAGATGACCGTGTCTGCAGGTTTGCTCTAATGACATTATTTACAGTATACTTCTTATATAACATATTGCACTCAACAAAATGACACAAGAAGATTTGAGTCTCCAGTAATTTCCCAGGCACATCTGTTAGGTGTGAGTGGTGGAGAGTGAATTCAGTTAGAGCTCTAGGCTCATCATTGCTTAGAGTGTAAATAAAAGTCAGGGCTGGTGAAATGACAATGCTAGGATTCCTGTGTGGAGGAAAAATCTCATGACATAGATAACAAACCATATGCCGCACAATGAACACACTCCTTTGCAGCAGTGCCACAGAAGATCCAATTTTGGTTCCTTCAAGAAGCTTTCAGAGGATGGTTCTTTCAGAATCGACCAGCAGGTATGAACTTTTTATATGCTTCTGTTATTTCGAAAAACTCTGTACTGTGGCACTGTAATTGAATAATAAGCCTTAAATATAATCATCTTAAGGGTTGAAAAAACCTCAATTTAATCTTTCTTTAAGGAACCAATAGTGGTTGGTTGTGACTTTCTGGGCATATATTAAGTAGCTGCATACTGAGGTTTCACTAAGACTGGGTGTAACTTTTACGCTTAGCTGAGAGCGTGATTATTCTAGACCTTTTCTAGACTATGGTAACCTTTAAGCAAGCTGGCTCTTTTCCGGTCCTAGCACTACTGCACACCATGCCAGTCAGGCTGGCTTTACATTTTCTGCTACAAGGTTTTAGAGCACCAACTCATTTATTTACATCCACCTGCCTCAATCCATTGGATGAAAACGCATGTATGCATGTTGTCTTTATCACATCATAAATATATGATTATGAAAACTAACAAATGTGTAAAATAATCATGGGCAGATCACATAATTGCAGTCAAAGAACTGTGATTAAGCCGTAACACAATACCTTTGAGAGGCCTATTGATTCTCCCTTTAAACCTTGACAATCTAGCCCTTTTGCAAAGGGTTTTTTTTAAGTACCTTGGATCACACACTGAACACCTTCATATAATATAAACATCTTTTATAAGAATGTGCATGCCATATATGATTATACAACCCCCCCCCACCCCCCGATAAACACCCATGCTAGTGTAAGCACTGCTTATTCAAACCAGCTAACATTCTCTAACAGCCCATCTATTCCACTGCCCTTTCAATTTAATTGACTCAATTTTTCACTCATGAATGAAGTATGAAGGAGCCAGTCAAGTCTGCTTGGAGATTTTATGGATGTTTATACGGAGATCAGGGGAGAAGGTCAACACCGCCAAGCATATGAAGACTTTAATATGTACTTGAAAGGAGAATTTAGATTTGTTAATATTTTGTTGGTGTTGGTGGTGGAGTGGGGAGGGGTCAGCTCATAATAATAATAATAATAATAATAATAATAATAATAATAATAATAATAATAATAATAACAGATAAGGACCACACTGCCATTTCTCGAGAAAAAATGAATGCATGGTGAACTGCTCTGTAAGCAACTCAGTGGTGAACTAGAACTATTAGAGCCTTCAATTCAGCCATAAATGTCAAACCTCAGTCAAAACGTGAAAACCTCGGCTAGCACCCCTGAAATGGCAATTCACATGAACACATTTTAGCCATTCTAGATTAAACAAAAGCTTGTGAAAAGCTTGCAACAGACATTTGAACATATTTTAGCATTTTTGCAGTGACTTTTTCAGCAGAGAGGTCTGGTATAGAGCTGTCAATGCTATTTTCCATTTCTAACAGCCCACGTCTTAGGCTGCAGCTGGTACTCAGTCAGTAATGAATACCAATCTAGGACTTCCAGGACAAATAGGACTTTTATGTATGACATGTTTTGATGTTGTGTACGACAGGGGCGTCTCTAGAGGTCCCCAAGAGTTCATCATGAACTTTTATAGTAGGAACATCCAGAAAATGTAACAAAAATGGCTTTTTGGTCAAATTAGAACAATGGATTAGTCTCTTTGTAGTTTTTATTAAGCACAAAGTAAACGCTATGTTTATTCACTTCCAACAGGCACAGGTAATCTGGTCGAGCAATGTTCTCTCCTCTCTCTTAGATCAGCTGCATAATATATCATTGAAACACAAAGATCAGTTCAGTCTCAGTTGGTGCCAGCAGAAAGAACGTGTTTAATAAGCTAGGTGACTTGAAAAATTCATGGTTTCTCAGTTAGGTTCCATTAAATTAAGTATTCAATTTAACTGAAAGCTTATACAACTCTCCCTCTCCTTCTTCTTGATCCTTGATCTTCTTGAACCTTCATCAGATGTGCTCCTTCAGTCCTGTCAGTCTCCTTCAGCTTCTTTCTTCCCCTTGTCCTCTGGTAAGCAATACATGAGATTTACCAGAACTCAGAGAAATAATTGGAGATCAGTCAGTTCATTTTTTTAGCTGCCATCTCTTAATTTCAGGTTGATTAACTGACGGATGTAAAATTGCATTAACTTCTTGTAAACAACTATATCTGGCAAATACTCCCCCAGATACTAAAAACAAATGCAAAGAAGAGAAAGCTGTAAACAGACAATGCTCTTTCTGCCTCTCAGACTCATCACACTTTAACTGTGAGATGAGGTCAAAATAGTTGACTTGTCAGTTAACTAGCTAATGATAATGACCATAGTTTACCACACACCCATATTGCAGGCGAATATATTTACTCTTGTAACTACTTACTGTTCACTCTGTATATTATAGATTTTGAATAAGGACTAATGTTGACTTAAGTTAGCTTTTAGCCAAACACCTCCCTTCAGCCTCAGCTTCCACAGTTACCAATTACTTAGTAGTGCTAAACCACCACCACGAGTCCCACCACCCCCACCACCCCACCAGGTCTGATATGATTGGCTTCCATCTTATGAGGTCTGATATGATTGGCTTACAACTTATGAGGTCTTGGCTGATTGGCCGAGCTAGGGATTCGAGCAGAGGCAGTGCTGCAGTGGTCCTCCCCCAGTAGTCCTCCCGTAGGTCATGACCTGCTATTACAGCATATTGTGGATGAGAATAAACTGCAGAGGATTTGAACTAAAAACATATTTATTTGGGAAGGTGGGGCTAAATAACATTTAGGGGGGCCAGAGACCCCCTTAAACTGGCCTAGCAAAGCCATCATCAACCTCAGAGGGTAAACTGGGCAAAACGTTCCACCAACGTTGCAACACAAGGCCTCGTGTGCAAAAACAGCAAACAAACCCCATCTTTTTCATTAACATTAAATCTTTATATATTTATATCTGTGTGGTTATTTTAACACCCACCAGAATTAGGAGCACAATATTTTATATCATAATACTTCAAGACATTTTTATGCATCTATATATGCATCTATATATATATATATATATATATATATATATATATATATATACACACACACACACACACACACACACACACACACACACACACACACACCCTGTTTTTGATAAGGTGGAACAGACAAAATCAAACATGTAGTGCCAGAAATAAAAATATTATATAGGCCTAATTATATTCACTTTGCAACAAAACAAATATACATATAGTATATAGTATATATATATATATATATATATAATATAGTAGCTTATCAACACTGAATATTGTCATATCGTTCATCCCTAACCAGAAATCTGTTAAGAATATTGTATCATCTCTATTTATTCATTGTCGCTCATGCTTGTTTGCTGTTCCTCTGGACTGGTGTGTTTCAGATCATTATCATTTGAACAGCATCTCTGTGCTTTACAGCATCCTTAGTGCAGTCGGGTTCTTAAGGCTTTCTCCACACAGAAGCTAAGAGTCTACCATCACTTAGATACTAAAACACAAGTGTTTTTCCCTGAAACAAATATCATTTAATGAAGTAACCAGAAGAACTTTATCCTTTTAAATTCATATCACTAAAGTTTACCAGCTGTTAAACGAATAAAGTGTAGCAAGGTGTCTGTTATGAACACTGAATCAGTGCTACACTAACTCAGCTAAGCTTCCTGCATCAGTGCTCCGTTCAGGGAGGCTTCACACTGAAGAGGTCCTTCAATGAGATTTTGTTGACCAATTTTTGTACGTTCACATACCTGAATCTTTACTCACATTCTCTTTCATTCTGAAGCTCTCAGTCACAGTAAGGGGAGCTCAATGATCTGCCTGCCTGCTATCAGTCTATTTAAGGGCCAGTGCACTTACCAACCAGTAAATAGATGCTTTGATGCCCCACCTCATCTCTCCAGTGTGCTAAAGGGCAGAAGTGTGTGAAATACTCAGCCAGCCAATGTTGACGCAGATGGCAAAAATGTCCACTTCTTGCCACAAATAAAGGTCATAAATAAATGAATAAGTAAAAAAATAAATGTGCTAAACACACACACACACACACACACACACACACACACATACACACACACACACACATATATATATATATATATATATATACATACATATTAGTGCTCCCTTAAATGAAGTTCCGGCTTAAATTCTGCGCCACCTTAATTCTAGTGCTACCTTAAATAGAGTTCCACTTTAATATCATCATATTGAATATGAAGATATTAAAGTTGAACTCTATTTAAGGTTGCACTAAAATTAAGGTGGCACAGACTTTAAGCTGTATAAATATATATATATATATATATCGCTGCTGTCAGAAGAAAACCTTGTATCTCCTTATTTGTGATTTTTCAGCATTTGACATATTTTGAAAAAAGCACATTGCCCTTTAAATTGTGTGTAAATTTCATGATCCAAAAGAAACAATCCAAAAACATTTGGAAAAATGTCTGCTTCCACTGACTTCCATTAAAAGTAAGTTTTTCCTTCTCCTGTTAAAAATAAAGATAAGGGTTCTTTAGATTAAATGGGAAAAATGCTCTGTTATTTTTGCCTCTTTTCCATCTTTTTGTCTCCTTCTTAACCCTTAGATCCTTACACCTTATAATCCACTGCACTCCTGTCCTTTAATAACACACTTTCTAAATGCTGTTGATGCATGCACTTTGAAATGTAAACATGATCTAATGAAGCATCTAATGAATTGACTTTATGATACTGTTCACTGTGGGGTCAGAGCACAGCACCCAGGGCCTGATCACTCACATCTTGGAGGCCCATGAACAGTTTCAAACACAAACTTCAATTTAATTCAAACAGGCATGCAAAATTTCAAAAGCATGCTCCAGTGAGCTTTATAAGAAATTTTCAAGTTTGTCTAAAAAGCACAATATGAAAAGTCACAACAGTTAAAAAAATAAAAAAAGACCAAACAAAAAAAAAAAACACTGGGAAATGCTCCAGAAATTGTTTGTCATTTAATGTCAGGTGATATGTTATTTCATTTCTTGCTGGTAGATGATCTATTATGGATAGAATCTCTTGCAGAAGCACCCAGCAGGTATCTTGCCTAGCTGGCTATCAAAATACATTTACTGCCCATGTGATTCCTTGGGAGTCACTTCCTCTGTTGGTGACGTGAAAATGTTCACAGTTGGGGGGCGGGGGTGAGGGTGGTGGTTTGGGGTGTTCCCTTCTTTTTCTTCTACTTAGACTCTATCAGCTGCATTCTGAATTGGCTGAAGCTGTTTGTCCTTTTTGGGAGTCCAGTTAGGAGACCATTACAGTAATCAATCCTGCTAGAAGTAAAGGTGTGGATGAGTTCCTCCAGGTCTGGTTTAGTCCAAAAATCTCTGATATTGATGATGTTCTTAAGGTGATAAAAAGCCGATTTAGAAACTGATTTGACGTGACTCTTAAAATGAATATCAGAGTCCATTAGTACACCAAGGTTAGGTGGTAGTTATTCAGATTTTAGGGCTCTTGACTCAAAATAGTGTAAGGGCCCAGCCTGCACCGCCAGCTGCCAGCAGAGGGCGATGGCGGCAAGGTGACATAAGTTAGAGAAGAAGAAGAGAACTCCCTGGGCTGATTAGGCCCAACCTGGCACACCTGTGGACTCCTCTACTTAAGACTGTAGCAAACAGTAGCCCTTTGTCACACCTTTGTAGAGGGGTGACCGGTACGGTTTTTAGCCCGGAGGGTACTTAAACAAAAAGGAAAGGGCAAAAGAAAAATGAGGGCTGGAAAAATCAAGAGTGAAATTGCCCCAAAACCAAAAAAGGGGGGTTTGAGGAAGAATCAGTGATTAAAAAAGGTGTTCCTCAAAGAGCAAGCAGGTGAAACCTTCTTCTCATCATCACAGGAAGTTTCTCAGTTTGGTGATTGTGTAATGCAAGAAGCTGAAGCCAACTTTCTCATGCTTCTACCTTCCATATGCAGCAGATGAGGCCCACCAAGGATTTGTTCTGGCATTAGACTTGCTAGGATGGCCTTGTCTATGATGTGATAATTTGGCACAATGTTGGCCAGCACGGGTGTCCGCGAGCTTCGTGTTCTTCTCCAAGCATGTAAAGCTGTCCCTTGATGCTGTATTGGTGGCAGTTCAAAATGATGCTGTGGTTGGCTTCACACGTCTCCGAGGAAACCCGTGCCAGCCTTCATCTTCCCAGCTGGGTAGCACTTTGTGACTGGGGAGAACAAACTAATGGGTGGAAAAAGCAAAGAGTAAATCAGGGAGAAAACTAGGTAGAAAAAAACTGGAGCACAGCTTAAAAATTCTGCATGGTTGCATAAATTAAATTGAGTCCCATTAGCAATGCACAAATTAAAGGCAGCGCAGCCACAATGTGTCACCTGTGATGTAATGGAAAGATGGGTGAAGTATCAGAGTTAAGTGCTAAATGTGTAACTGACTTTGAATGCAGAAAGCCAGTCCAGTCCAGTGCAGCAGGATTTAAGAGGCAATTCTTGGAGGCAGCAGGTACTCCTAATAAGTGTAGACTGGAAATTGGCTGGTTCCTATACTGGCACAGTTGCTTGCATACTGATGCTAATGTATAAACCCTCCGAGTCTGGTGACTGGATGAAGACTCCTGCTTTGAATTGAAGACTTAAGCGTCACTAATTTACTGTAGTTCTCTGTGCAGGATCTTCCTACCACACATTAAGATGGACCATGACGGAGACCACACAACTCTCCTCACAGAATTTGATCAACCTTTTGGTGTGCAGCCATGCTCCACAAGAGCTCTCTGTTCACTGCATCAAAGCCCTTAAATAGGTCTGTGAAGGTTTTTGCAGCTTTTCTGGGAGTTTATCCCACTGATGTTGTGAAAGTCAATATTTGAACTGCATATAGCACCAGTGACATCTTCCTGCTGTTGCTCTATATTTGTCACTTATGTCCGTATTCACGAGTTCTTTAAAGTGAAGCTGTAGAATAATTGTTTGGTTCCTTAATCTCCCAATGGATGTTTCTGCTTGCCCAGACATTATTTAGGGGTGAAGGTTGGCGGGATTTGGGTTTGGCAGGCGCTCAAGGGGGAAAAAGGTAACATTTTAATGTGAATTAAACTTAATTTAACATGCAGCATAGCCACGACTGCAATTATCGGGCAGAATAGTAGGTCACTTCAGGCTTTCATAACTTCAGAATGGTTTAAGATACAAAAATGATCCATATCAGGACATTTAACCGACTCACTTCCAACGAGCAAGCCTGATGTCATCAAACTGCGATGTTGGCATCAGTGAATAATTTGGCTTGGAATATCGCCTAAAATCCTAATATTATTGCTCTGTTTGACCTTCATATCCCAACAAAGGGTTAAAACAGCAGCCTGATTCTCAATCTGATCACTCCTCAGACTCTGCGTTCACCATCCAGAGTGATTTAAATCCACCTGTGACCATCCATCAGCCAGAAATCCAGCTCCAAAATCACTCACTACTGTATTACATCTCTGCCTTTAGCCTTCATATTACCAGCAAAGGGCTTTGTTTACATTGAGTGTTAATCTGATCTTTAATATGCAACTCGATTTGTAATTAAAAATAAAGCCTGTCTTGCTGTGTAGGACTTTTAGCACAGAGTATGAACCCAAGAGGATAAATCAATATAAAAACATGGCTCTTATGCCAATTGTTTATTTTTACTCATAATAACCAACAGAATGAACCACCATCAAAATTATTGGACTTTCAGCTCACAGACACTCCAGACGCACAATGTCCGAAAAAAAAAAAAAAAGCTACAACTGCATTTGTTTCCAAGATCACTATAATTAAAAAAATAAATTATGAAACTCAGCAGGTGCTGGGTAGTTTATGACCAGAAATGTCCCAAATTCATAAAGATGTATCAAATTAATGTTGAACAATGGCAGACAATCATGTTTCAGAGGAGCCCAAATCTGGCCAAGATTTCAGACTAAATAAAAACCTTACCCTAGCAGAGATTTGAAGCCCACTGGCCCACATACTAGGATGTAATGTTACCCACTACGCTGACTCATTACTTCAAACTTATGAGTGCTAACTCCTGAGTTCCAAAGAACCTGGCCTAGAGAAATGCTTTATGAAACGATATCAAAACAAAGGTTTTGGCAGCCCGTCCTGTTGACTTATTTGTTTTTCCCAATGACCACATTTTGCACTGAGATTATTGGGCCAAGTAGGGAACCCAAGAGCAATGAAGCTTGTGGAACTCAGGGCAACCTATTAGCTCCACCCCCCTGCCTTTAAGGAAGGCCATACAAACACCAATTATAGCATATACATGCTGTATGCTTGTACAGCATGAGGGCAGAGACCGTTCACATGCCTGGCCACATCTATAGTACATCACATGCCACACTCCCTGTACCTACTAACAGAACATGAACCAACTGGTCTCGATCAATTGTTACCCTTTGCATTGTGCTAACGTTTTAGGATGAACTGACCAACAATGTTCTAAAATGACTTTGCGCTACTGCCGTTAGTGTACAAATGTTCTTTTCTTCTCCTGTAAAGTTAAATGACCTAAGTTGAGTCATTGGGTTTGTTTTCTAAGAAAAGTATTGACATTGTAATCAACCATAGAAATTTGAAATGTGAAATTTGTGTGGTCCAAAAGGTGGTTGTTCTGTGGCATTTCTCCGAAGATCTCTTTTAGGCACCTCTTTTGTTTTTAAGCATGAATTATGTAAATATAGTGTCTATGAAAATATAATCTCCAATTACATCTCTTTTTAATAGGTGTTCATTTAACAGCTCTTCAGTTCAATGCAAAACATCAGGTTGTTAATCAAACGTCTCAAATGGAAACAGATTAGCAAATTTCTAATGATGCAAACTCCTGTGTTTTTTTTTTTTTTTTTTTTTTTTTTTTTTTTTTTAAATAGGACACTCAAGGTACTTTTAGAATAGGGCCTAAGAGTCAAGTCAGACACATCCAATGAGATCTAGAAAGAACTTTCATAGAAAAGGATTTAAATAAGGTCATGATTTTACACTACAGAGGACATGACATGAAATATTTAACAGATTTAATAAGTAATATGAAAAATAATGGTAAGAAATGAAGTGTAGTCAACTGAAGGAACAAGTGGATGAATAATAATAAAGTACAACCTTGACATTTTGGAAAACACAAACTATAGCATATAACTCCAAGTTTGTTATTGAGTAACTCTAGTTACCTACTCACCGGCCACTTTATTAGGTTCACTTGCTTGTTAACATAAATAGCTAATCAGCCAATCACACGGCCACAACTCACTGCATTTAGGCATGTAGAGGTGGTCAAGACAACTTGCTGAAGTGCAGACCGAGCATCAGAATGGGGAAGAAAGGGGATTTAAGGGACTTTGAACGTGCCGTGGTTGTTGGTGCCAGACGGGCTGGTCTGAGTATTTCAGAAACTGCTGATCTACTGGGATTTTCACGCACAACCATCTCTAGGGTTTACAGAGAACGGTCAGAAAAAGAGGAAATATCCAGTGAGCGGTCAGTTGTGTGGATGAAAATGCCTTGTTGATGTGAGAGGTCAGAGGAGAATGGGCAGACTGGTTCCAGATGATAGAAAGGCACCAGGAACTCAAATAACCAGCCAAAATCTCTGAGGAACGTTTCCAACTCCTTGTTGAAAGTTTGCCATGAAGAATAAAGGCGGTTCTGAAGGCAAAAGGGGGTCCAACCTTTTACTAGCAAGGTGTACCTAATAAACTGACCAGTGAGGTATACATTTCTGGCATGGTAGCAAATAAAGGCTGTGGGTTCAATTGCAGGATTAGTTGTCAATTTGCAATGCATTGATACCAAATCCTAAAAATATTTTGCACTGCGAAGTTTGAACACCCCATGTCAAATTAAAAATGAGTTAAAATAAGTTGACATTCTCCACAGGGACCAACCTTAAATGACTTTTTTTTTTTTTTTTTTTTTGCTGCAAATTCAAATGCACAATTTCTATTTATTTGCTTAGGATGAGTTTAGGATGTTAAATAAAACTCTCTATAAAATGTGCCATAACTTGTGCACATGCAGCGTTCCAGTAAGACCTATTTAGCAAATGAACAGTAACTATGCATCAAGATGTGCAGGAGTGTTCACTGTAGAGACTTATTTTCCCTTTTCACTGAAGACCAACAAAATGCTTAATTTGGCCAGGGGCTCCCAAACCAGGCACCAGACCAGGCCTAGTCTTATAACGAGAAAGCATGTCCCAAGACCACTGGCTGGCATCATAATCCACTCTCAATAAGGTTGCAGCCACAGGCTTTCCCTCTTAAATCCCCTCTCATGCATTTTTTTTGTCTTAATTTTAATCAATAACAAACAAAACAGCTCAATAGCTAAGTGTTGTGAACAGCAGACTGTCATGTACAGCGGCTGATAATCCAGTTTACCACCTGTCCAATGATGTCGAAGGCTACAGTGCACTTCAGTGCTCCTTTGGCAAGCCACCAAACTTTTACACTTGGCATAGTGCAGTCAGACAAGTACCATTCTCCTGGCAACCGGCTTGCCAGACAGAGAAGCGGGATTCTCCACTGCTCTAGAGATGCTGTCGTTCTCAATCGCTTCCACTTTGTTATAATCCCACTGACAGTTGACTGTGGAATATTTAGTAGTGAGGAAATTTCACGACTGGACTTGTTGCACAGGTGGCGTCCGATCACGGTACCACGCTGGAATTCACTGAGCTCCTGAGAGCGACCCATTCTTTCACTAATGTCTGTAGAAGCAGTCTGCAGGCCTAGGGGCTCGGCTTTATACACCTGTGGCCATGGAAGTGATTGGAGCACCTGAACTCAATGATTTGGATGGGAGAGGGGGGGAACGGAGGTGCTGGAGCCTATCCCACAGTCTTCGGGCGGAAGGCAGGATACACCCTGGACAGGTTGCCAGTCCATCGCACGGCAGAGAGACAGACACTCACTCACACCCAGGGGTAATTTAGCATGTCCAATTGGCCTGACTGCATGTCTTTGTGGGACTGTGGGAGGAAACCCATGCAGACTCCACACAGAGAGGACCCTGATCACCCAGTTGGGGAATCGTACCCAGGCCCTCCTCGCTGTGAGGCGACAGCGCTACCCACCGCGCCACCGCGCCAAAACATCTCGACCATTTATAAAAGAATGTCTTACAAATCAGGCAGTTTTCATCACTTCATGTAAACTTTCTGTGAAGGAGCTTTGAGGCATTTATAGCTTCAGATGTCTGGTTCCCATCACTGAACAACTCTCACTCAGTTTCTCCAAAACGGAGCATTTCACACCAAACCACTCTGAATGACTTTACATCTCAGTGATTTAATTACGCAGAAATAAAAAAAAATGAAAACCATGACATTCCCCTTACATATTCAAACACTACCCACATTCCTCAGCAAATGAAATGAGAAGCAGAAAAGGTTACTGATCCTCCACAATCAACACTGGAGGACAACATGGATCACATTTGAAGGTTAAGCCAGACTGAATGACCGTGTAACAGCTGGACAAATCAGATCCTTCACTTAACAAGAAACCAAATGTATTTGTGCTTAAACATAATTGAATATAACAGACATAATGAATAGAATTGGGCTGAATTTGCACTTTGATCTGAATCTTCTTAATTTTTAGTTCAGTCTTTTGAATGCAGCATCTATTGTTGCCTTTATCTGACTATTGAATGACAGTCAGGGCATCCCGATTGAATCACTGGCTTCTTTTGACCACTTTGTCCTTCATAATACTTTTTGTTTTCTTTTTTGTTTTTAAGAGTATATTTTTATCAACAATTTGCTATGTGGTGAGGATCTCAAAGCAGAGATGAGATACCTGGAGAAGTATGGGGGGGAGCACTCTGCCTCTGAAGCCAATATACTCATCACAGTTTCCAATTTCAGCAGTTGATTTTCAGGCAGGGTCTCGCAGGGTTCTGGGGACAACGTTTTCACTGCTGTGTCCCTATGCTGCCATCCTGAGAAAATTACATTCATAATAGCTTTTTCTTTTTTTTTTTTCTTGAGCACACCTTGTGCCTTATCTCATACGCAACACAGTTAAACAGGTTTATTGCTCTTTTCAGAAGGCGCTAAATCCTCCAAATTCAAATATCTAGCAACACACATGCTGCAGTCAAAAAACGAACTGGATAATGGGACGATTTTGTTTTGGTCTGTGGTCCCATCACATGATGGGGAAATTGGGGATGTTTTGCATAACAAAGGCTGTGACTCAAAGTTTGCCCAACATGGATGTAAATGGCTGCAATAATTAAACTTGATGCTCTGCTCTTTAAACCTCAGTTATTTGGTTTGTTTCAGATTTTGTTAGATTACAAAGCCAAAATCGCTTTCCCACACTCCCAATTTTTTATCAGGTTTTTAGATTTTTGTTTGCACACTGTGGAATTAGACCTCTGCATTTAACCCATCCATGCAGTGAAACACCCACAAGCATGCACACTAGTGAAAAAACACACACACACTAGGGGGCAGTGAGCACACTTGCCTGGAGCAGTGGGCAGCCCTATCCACGGCGCCCGGGGAGCAATTGGGGGTTAGGTGCCTTGCTCAAGGGTACTAGTCATGAGCTGTCAGGGGATGGAACTGGCAACCTTCAGGTCCCAGGACTAGTTCCTAACACGTGTGTGTGTGTGTGTGTGTGTGGGTTGTGGGTTTTTTTTTTTTTTTTTTAATTTTATTTATATATATATATATATATATATATATATATATATATATATATATATATATATATATATATATATATATATATATATATATATATATATATATATATATATATATATATATATATATATATATATATATATATATATATATATATAATCTCAAATTAGAAAATAGACAATATATTTAATTTTACCAGGGCCACCCAAACTTTACATACCTCTGTGTGTGTATATATAAAATACCCAACGAGTGTCAGTATGAGGTAATTTAATAATAAACTGCAGACTCTTTATATGGAATGGGACCTGCTTACCATTCCTATTTCCTTTTCCTGCTGAATGTATTTCCAGTTCATGTGCTTTTTCTTTCTAAACTAGCTGGTGCTGTTAAAACTAGGCCTGTACGTCTTTTACCAATAATGTCATCTACTGATATTCAACAGTATAGTCTGCTGTGGCAACCCATAAGCAATTGCAAACTGCACAGGTAGGTTAATGAAACATAGTAAAGTTGATGAAATACATATTTGGCTAGCAGGGAGTTTTTTCTTATGGTCTAAGTAGGTTAACCTTTTACACACTCACCTACAGCCATCGACCTGTGGCATAAAAGCCCTCTGAATTGTGGACATCACTTGTGACTCGCCCCATTCAATGTTCAATTCTACCGCAGATTTCACATGGCCATTATCAAACAACCAGGCCTTATTTGCACGCCCTGGCACAAGGGTAGTGGTGTTATCCGGAAGAAGCACAACGTCCTTTGTGAAAGTCTCAAGCTGAGGAGGTCCTTGAACCTGCAGACTGCCAGTTCCTTTGACTCACTACTGTACTGAGCCTGTCAATCTCTGCATTAAGTACCAAGTTGAAGTCCCCTCCTATTACAAGTGTGGTGTCAGAGTGATCAGCAAGTGAGGTGAAAAAGGTATGAAAGAAGGAGGGATCATCAACATTTGGTCCATATATACTAGCAATACATAAATCTATATTCTGAATAGCTAGATTAAGTATTATAAATCTGCCTTTGGGGTCTGATATCGTGTTTCTAATACAGAAGTTTATCCTTTTGTTAATCAATATAGCTACACCTCTTTGTTTAGAGTATAACAGGCTGAGTACATATGAGGAAACTGTGAAGAGGAGAGTGTGTGTGTGTGTGTGTGCGCGCGCGCGCAGATGTTCTGGACACGTGTCTCCTGTAGGAACACAATGTCAGCCTGTAAATCGTTTAACCGGTTAATAATTTTCACCTTCTCCCTTGAACCAACTCTACGTACATTCCATGAAACAAACCTCAGTATGCATTTGAAAAAAAGGCGTTTGTGTACACAGGTCACCTGATCAGTATAGCCATGGCGTGGTTTCCTGGTTGCGATAAAGCTGTCCGTTTACATAGAGCTTATCCACCGCGATGACGGCTCGTGAACCTTCTTGGATGTGTTTTTTCTGGAGAGGGAACAGGATTTTGCGTCGCTCCAGGATCTCTTTAGGAAACTGATCGTTGACGCTGATGTCCGTTCCTCTCAGCTCCCGTCTGCAGCTCTTCACCAGCTCTTTCTGCTTGAAACGTTCAAATTTGGCTACGATTGGTCTGGGTCTGTGTGCCCCGGGTCGCTTAGCTCCTACATGGTGAACACGATCGAAGTTGATGGTTTTTACGGTGTCCTCCGGGAGGTTCAAGTAGGCCTGCATGAACTCCTTCACTGTCGTCTATGGGGTTTTCTTCCGATTTCTCCGGTAGTCCTGAAAACACCAGGTTGTCCCTCATGCTGCGGGCCTGGAGCTCGGTGACGGCTTCCCTGATTTTTTTTTTATTTTATTTTTTTTTATTCTCCTCCGAGAGCCGGGTCATTCCCTTGCTGAGGGAATTCACCGACTCTCTGAGAGCGGCGTTCTCCACAGCGAGTGTTTCCACCTGCTGCTGGCTGAACTCTACTGACTCCCGGAGAGCCTGAAACTCCTTGTGGAGAATTTCCAAAATGGAGAGGCGAGCGTCGAAACTGGACAGCTTCTTATCAATGGACTCAAATATCTGCCATTTCGCTGGACTGAGAATTCAATTCAATTCAAGTTTATTTATATAGCGCTTTTTACAACAAGGTTGTCACAAAGCAGCTTTACAGAAAAACAGGTCCACGCCTCTTATGAGCATCACCACAGTGAAGCCAATTTTGTGGTGACTACAGTGGTAAGGAAAAACTCCCTTTAAGAGGAAGAAACCTTAGAAGGGACCAAGGCTCAGTCCGAGGAACCCAACCCCCGTGGGTCGACCCGCACAGAAGAAACAGAACAGAAACAAGAACAACAGTACAAAGAGAGTGCAAGAAGATGGCTGGAACGCTGGAACCACGAATGGGGCACCTCCAGACAGGCCAACGGGGCATCTCGACACATGTGAGAGAGATAGAGAGAGAGAACGGAGTGGGAGGGAAGAAAGATAGGTTAGAAGGGTTGTGTTAATCTCTGTTGAGCGGGACAGGGCCGATTCCAGAGTGCTGCAAACACGAATCGGCACCTCCAGACAGGCCAACCGAACATCTCGACGCATGCGAGAGAGACAGAGAGAGAGAACAGAGTGGGAGGGAAGAAAAAGAGGTTAGAATGGTTTTATACTTTGCTGAAGAGCGGGGCACGCCTGTGAAAAAGCACAGGGACCCTGGATGGACACCTCCAGACAGCAGCTCAGGACATGAGGGGAAAAAGAGAAAGATAATGATTAGAACAGGGTTTGTGTTTGGTGTGTGAGCTGTAAGAGAAATCGTTAAAGGGAGACCAACAGTACAGACTAAGTTTGTGTGCACTGGACAATAGTAGAATAGCTGCAGGCTACAGCTAGAGAGAACCGCTATGATAAATTTATCTAAAAGCTTGTTCAAAAAGAAATGTTTTGAGTCTGGATTTAAAGACTGAGAGTGTGTTTGAGTCCCGTATATTAATAGGGAGATTATTCCAAAGTTGCGGAGCTTTATAAGAGAAAGCTTTACCTAATGCGTTGTTTTTTCTAATACGCGGGACTGATAATAAGCCGGCCTCTTGCGAGCGGAGTGTACGTGGCGGGTTATAAGGGATAAGGAGTTCCGCCAGATATTGCGGGGCCAGCCCTTTAAGAGATTTATACGTCAAAAGGAGTATTTTATAGTCTATACGGAATTTAACAGGTAACCAATGTAGGGATGAGAGGATTGGTGTAATATGATCAAATTTTCTAGCTCTGGTGAGCACCCTAGCAGCTGCATTTTGAACCAGCTGGAGCTTATTCAAAGATTTACATGAACTTCCAGCCAACAAAGCATTGCAGTAGTCCAGTCTAGAGGTTATGAATGCATGCACCAGCTTCTCAGCATCTGCATGAGAGAGTATGTTGCGGAGTTTAGCTATATTACGTAGATGGAAGAATGCGGTTTTAACTATGCTGCATGTATGCACATCGAATGAAAGAACTGAGTCAAAAATGACTCCTAAGTTTCGCACCGTTTTACCTGGTATGATTAGGTGACCATCTATTTCTACTACAATATTATCGATTTTATCAAGTTTGGGACCTAGTAGGAGGACCTCAGTTTTATCTGAATTTAGTAGGAGAAAATTAAGTGTCATCCACTTTCTTATTTCTCTAATACAGTCAGTTATTTGGTTTAGACAGAGGTCCTCATTGGGTTTAGCTGATATGTAAAGTTGGGTGTCATCTGCATAACAGTGAAAGTTAATACCGTGCCTACGGATTATTTTACCCAGCGGTAGCATGTAGAGTGTAAAGAGTATTGGGCCCAGAATTGACCCTTGTGGGACACCATATTTAACTCTAGACTGATAAGAGCATTTATTCTTTAAATGAGTTCTGAGTTACACCTAGAACTAAATCATATATTGTGGCTACCCCACCACCACGACCGGACCTGCGTGGGTAACTATAATAGCTAAAGCCTGGGGGAGTGGATTCATTTAGAGCAATGTATTAACCCAGGTTTCACAGAGACATAGTGCAGTAAGCTGATTATCAGTAATAATTTCATTTACAATAACTGATTTAGGTGCTAGCGATCTTATATTTAGAAGCCATATTTTAATACGGACGTTGCTAGTACTCTGAGAGACGGATACGTTTGTTTTAATTCTAATTAGATTGTTAAAACAGATTTTCTGATTATTCCGATTTCGCGTTACACGGGGGACAGACACAGTCTCAATCTTAGAAGGTTTAATTACACTGTTCTGAGAAAGTGACACAGAAATATTATTTTCAGTAGTGTAATCAGAAAAGTGGTAGGGTAAATAATTAGAGCAGTATTTCTCACTAAATGGACTATTATTAAGCCCACTAACCTGCCCGGTATGACTGAATACAGGCAGTCAGTCCCGGCGTAGCACCGCCTCAATGTTTCCAGAGAGGACGGTGGATCCCAGGGGACTGGGATGAAGCCCGTCACGGTGGAAGAGGGACGGTCGCTCCCGAAAGCTCTCCCAGTTGTCCACGAAGTCCACGCCGATGGTAGGGCACCACTCCCGCAGCCAGCAGTGGAGTGCGTAGAGGCGGCTGAACTTCAGGCTCCCGCGGCGGTAGGTGGGCAGGGGTCCGGAGACGATGATCCTGGCGTCGGTCCGCTGGCGAGCGGTGTCCAGAAGTCTCCGGTAGTGCTCCTTCAGGACCTCACTGCGCCGGGCGGACGTGTCGTTCGTCCCCACATGGACTACAACGGTGCCAGGATCCCCACGGTGCCAGAGCACCGCAGGAAGCCGCCGGGCGACGTCCAGGACACGAGCACCTGGAAAACATGCCACCGTTGCATTAGCTTTAGCCTTAGCTTTAGCCTTTGACACCTTTAAATACCGAACAATAGAATCCCCAACAATGAGAACACTCCCCTTATCTATTTTCCTCGGGGCTGGGGGAGGAGGAGGAGGCGAGGGCGACGAGCTGAGGACCTCGAACCGGTTTGCGGACGCAAAATCCGGCTGAGAAGGTAGGGGGGAGACCCGCTTGCCTCGGCCGCGCTGCCGCTCCCAACCCCTCCCCGGCGCGGGGGTGAAGTTGCAGACCGCCGCGGTCCGCCCAGCCGGTAGCCCCGGGGAAGAGACGGCGAATGAGGCATCACGGGCTTCCTCCAGCCTCGACTTCGCCCGATGGAGCTCCGACTGCTTCACCAACAAGGCCTGGATCTGCCGGTCCAGCCGGGCGAGCTCCTCGGAGAGCGTCTGGAGAGCGCGATCCTCCATGGTCGCCATTTTCCTCGGAGTAAACACAGAAGAGAAGCGGGTTAGAAACACGGAGTTACTAATAAACTGAAGGACTTTATAAGTTTCGAGGAAGTTTAAAAACACAATTTAAGAGTTAACAGATTTTAAAACTCGAATTAACGTTTAAAATAAATCCAATAGCGCGAGCTAACACAAACAGTAGGTAGACTGTCAAGAGAAGAAGTCCCTGGTGAATCTTCTGGGCGACTCCTCTTGGTGGATGGAGCTCCTTTGCTGCCGGACGGAGTCGGCGTGTTGTTTGGTTTCCCCTTAACAACTCGTTCGAAACACTCGTCGATATAAGCCTGCAGACTGTCCAGATCTTCTTCACCGTCCTCGACTGTACTTCAGGTAGTGAGTAGCTTATTAATATAATTTTATAGCTTTTAAGGTTGTTTATAACTATGCTGGCTAAGAAAACTAATCCATGTAGTTTACCTATTACTGACTCGCTGCCTTGCTCGATACTGCCGAGGTTCGCGTTGAGGTCTTGCGTTACTACAGTATAGTGTGTGTCTCTCTCTCTCTCTCTCTCTCTCTCTCTCTCTCTCTCTCTCTCTCTCTCTCTCTCTCTCTCTCTATCTATCTCTCTATCTATCTATCTATCTATCTATCAAATAATTTGTTAAATAAATTACCTGTTACTGCAATACAAAACTTCAATACACTGGCATAGAAACTTGCTATATGTCAGATATCAAATTACTATTAAATTACATTTATATTAGAAAAAGCCAATTAGCCCTCAAACTTGGGTTGAGGCAAATAAACAAATGATTTTCCATCCATCCATCCATTATCTACCGGTAAATCGAGAGCCTTGCCTTATGGCTCAGCTCTTTGTTTACCACAACAGACCGGTAAAGAGCCCGCATCACTGCTGACCCAGCACCAATCCGCCTGTCAATCTCCCGCTCCCTTGTACCATCACTCGTGAACAAGACCCCAAGATACTTGAACTCCTCCACTTGAGGCAAGAGCCTATCCCCGACCCAGAGAGGGCTCTCCACCCTTTTCCGCCTGAGAACCATGGTCTCGGATTTAGAGGTACTGATTCTCATCCCAGCTGCTTCACACTCGGCTGCAAACCGATCCAGCGAAAGCTGAAGTTTGCAGCCTGATGTCCCACATAGGACAACATCATCTGCAAACAGCAGTGATGTGACCCTGAGGTCACCAAACCGGACACCCTCCATCCCTTGACTGCACCTAGAAATTCTATCCATAAAAATTATGAATAGAATCGGTGACAAAGGGCAGCCCTGACGGAGTCCAACTCTCACTGGGAACGAGTCTGACTTACTGCCGGCTATGCGAACCAAACTCCAGGTTTGTTTGTACAGGGCCTGAATGGCTCGTAGCAAAGAGCCATGTACCCTGTACTCCCGAAGCACCTCCCACAGAATACCCCGGGGAACACAGTCGAATGCCTTCTCCAGATCCACAAAGCACATGTGGACTGGTTGGGCAAACTCCCATGAACCCTCCAGAATCCTGGAGAGGGTGAAGAGTTGGTCCAGTGTTCCACGACCAGGGCGGAACCCGCACTGTTCCTCCTGGATCCGAGGTTCGACTATAAGCCGGACTCTCTTCTCCAGTACCCCTGCATAGACCTTGCCAGGGAGGCTGAGGAGTGTGATTCCCCTGTAGTTGGAACACACCCTCCGGTCCCCTTTTTTAAAAAGAGGCACCACCACCCCAGTCTGCCAATCCAGTGGCACCGCCCCCGATGTCCACGCAATGTTGAAAAGGCGTGTCAGCCAAGACAGCCCCACAACATCCAGAGCCTTGAGGAACTCAGGGCGGATCTCATCCACCCCTGGAGCCTTGCCACCAAGGAGCTTCTTAACTACCTTAGCGACTTCGGCCTCAGTAATGGACAAGCCTATTCCCATGTCCCCAGACTCAGCCTCCTCACTGGAGAACATGTCGGTGGGATTGAGAAGGTCCTCAAAGTATTCCTTCCACCGCCCAATGACGTCTTCAGTCGAAGTCAGCAGCACACCATCTCCACTATATACAGTGCTAGTGGCACACTGCTTTCCCCTTCTGAGTCGCCTGACGGTTTGCCAGAATCTTTTTGGAGCCGACTTAAAGTCAGTTTCCAAGGCCTCACCAAACTCCTCCCATACATGGGTTTTTGCCTTCGCAACAACTGAAGCTGCAGATCGCTTGGCCTGTCGATACCTGCCAGCTGCCTCTGGTGTCCCACAGGCCAACCATGCCCGGTAGGACTCCTTCAGCTTGACGGCATCTCTCACCTGGGGTGTCCACCACCAGGTTCGAGGATTAGCTACAGTCAGCCACTTCAGCAATGGAGGCTCCATTCTGAGTCAATGTCCCCCACCTCCCCCGATATCTGGTCAAAGTTCTTACGGAGGTGTGAGTTGAAGATCAATCTGACAGGTTCTTCTGCTAGACGCTCCCAGCAAACCCTCACTATGCGTTTGGGCTTGCCTGGTCTGACCGGCATCTTCCCCCACCACCTGATCCAACTCACCACCAGGTGGTGATCGGTTGACAGCTCAGCTCCTCTCTTTACCCGAGTGTCCAAAACACATGGCCGCAAGTCCGATGACACGACTACAAAGTCAATCATTGAACTGCGGCCTAGGGTGTCCTGGTGCCATGTGCACTTATGGACATCCTTGTGTTCAAACATGGTGTTCGTGATGGACAAACTGGTTTGCGCAGAAGTCCAAAAACTGAACACCACTCGGGTTCAGATCAGAGAGGCCATTCCTCCCAATCACACCCCTCCAGGTCTCACTGTCATTGCCCACGTGAGCGTTGAAGTCCCCCAGTAGGACAATCGAGTCTCCAGGAGGAGCACTTTCAAGCACCCTTCCCAAGGACTCTAAGAAGGCTGGGTACTCTGAACTGCTGTTCGGTGCATAAGCACAGACAAGTCAGGACCCGTTCCCCAACCCGAAGGCGTAGGGAAGCTACCCTCTCGTCCACCGGAGAAAACCCCAACATACAGGCACCGAGTCGAGGGGCTATGAGAAAGCCCACACCTGCCCGCCGCCTCTCACCATGGGCAACTCCAGAAAAGAATAAAGTCCAGCCCCTCTCAAGGAGATTGGACCCAGAGCCCAAGCTGTGTGTTGAGGTGAGCCCGACTATATCTAGCCGGTATCTCTCAACCTCGCGCACCAACTCAGGCTCCTTCCCCGCCAGTGAGGTAACGTTTCAAGTTCCAAAAGCCAGTTTCAGCAACCGAGGATCAGAATGCCAAGGCCCATGCCTTCGGACACTGCCCGATCCACAACGCACCGAACCCCTACTACTGCCCCTCCCATTGGTGGTGGGTCGATGGGAGGGGGGACTCATGTAACTCCTTCGGGCTGGGCCCGGCCGGGCACCATGAGTAAATGCCCGGCCACCAGACGCTCGCTGGCGAGCCCCTCCCCCAGGCCTGGATCCAGGGTGGGGCCCCGGTAACCCTGTTCTGGGCAGGGTACACAAGTCCTGTTTTTGTGTCTTCATAGGGGTTATTATGGATCACACTTTGTCTGACCTGTCACCTAGGACCAGTTTGCCATGGGAGACCCTACCAGGAGCTTTTGCTCCAGACAACATAGCTCCTAAGATCATTCAAGCACGCAAACCCCTCCACCACGATAAGGTGGTGATCCAAGGAGAGGTATCTCACACACACACACACACACACACACACACACACACACACACACACACACATGGCCACTCATCCTTCAGTGTCATGGGGATGGACAGGTCACCAGTCCATCACTGGACAAACGCACATTCACGCCTGGGGCAATTTGGCATGTCCATTTGGCCTATCTGCATGTCTTTGGTTTGTGGGAGGAAACCAGAGCATCCAAAAGAAACCCCCACACCCACGGTGAGAAGATATAAACTCCACACAGAAAGGACCGGTAACACTTTATTTGGATGCTCCACTGTAGATGCTTTCTAAATGCTCAGCATGTCTTCAAGTAACAAACTAAATATCTATTAAATGAAACTGAACTTCAAGTTCAGTATGAAGGATTTTAAATGGAACCCTAAACCTAACCCTCACCCTAACCTCAAGGTAAAACCTACGCCTACTCCCAACCCTAATCCTAACCATACAACCATGTTGTTCATAATCAACTGAACATTACCAGAAAGTTTGTTGGTGATTTTAGGTATCTGTAGAGCAAAGATAGGGGACCATCCAAATAAAGTGTGCCCAAAGAAGCCTGGTCATTTGGCCAGGGAATTGAATCCAGGCCTTGCTTTACTGTGAAGCAACAGCACGACCCACCATGCCACCCAATCAAAATAACAATGGAAAATGTGTCGCTGTGCAATCGCTGACAGGCCGCACTACAGTTTAGCCAAAAAAAGTAGTACTGCATATCACTGATGGAAGAAAGCCAGCCCCCCCCCCCTCCACCCCCACCAAAGAAACAGCCCAAATTGACATGGAAAAAATGTCTGGTTCCACTGACTTATATTAAAAGTAGGTTTTTTTCCTTCTCTATCATTTTGGACATGATGGTGGGTTTTTTTTTTCCTGATAACAGCTATCCACAAGTTGTCCAATATGCCCAGAGGTACATGTGTCTGTGTATTTTATGTTCTACCTTGATTTTGATCATGGTTGCTAAAGCAAAGCAGTCACATTTGTCCAGTCATGATTTAACCCCCCCCCAAACAATATGTACAGTTTAGCAAATGCTAACAGTAATTTTAAATGTACAGTGTGCTCTCTGTAGAGAATGTGTGTTTCTAGCTGGTCATTTGTCTGACCTTTTGCACATGATTTGTATACTTTCACCCCATGAAGGGAATCATGAACACTGACAGATGGACTTCAGTGGATTGATCATTATGGTCTCATCTGAAATGATCTGTAGCAGGTAGAACTGCAGACTCACTCTGGCTTATGAAAGGAATCCATCTTGGCAGGTAATCCTGGCTATCTTCAATGAAGACCCCTTAATCTCCAACTATTCGTCTCCTCTTTTCATTTCCTAGGCTGGCGTTGCCACTCATCTCTTTAATCCCATTCTCCTTTATAAATGAGGCCTTCAGACGTCACACGTTCACATGAGAGCAAAAACCTTACTAGTACTGATAACAATTCAACAGCCAGTCATCTGAGCTGAAGCCATGCAGATGAGACATCGGTGTGGCAGGTAAGGAAAACTGTTTCTGTAGATTAAAAAATAAATAAAAGCACAGAAGTATGAAAAGTGTGTTTTTGATTTATCAAGCTGACCAAACAAACATTGCAAGAACGTGTTGAGCTTCCTGGAGATCATTTTGGTTTAGCCTGAAAATACAATCTTTACAAGCAAGTTCACACCAAAAGAGACCTTGTCCAACCTGTAGCTACAGTCTGAAAGTGTTTCAATTAAAACGCATGTGGGTTTGACCACCTGATCAGCTGTAACTTTTCTCTGCAATCATAACAGATCACTGATGACTTGCTAAAAAAAGTTTTACTGCATTATAAAATCAGTTTAGAACAGTTCGAACAACCAAGATACAGTGGATACAGCAATAACAGGGTGGACAAAACTTTCAAATCTTTGTCTAGAACGGGTCGGCAACCCAAACATTGAGCCATTTCGTCCTTTCAACAAACCACCATGGGAGCCACATTTTATGTCTGTTGCCATCTTCGTCTATGCTCACAGCATTTTTTAGCATGGGCTAAAAATCAAACACAACTCACTTTGCTCAGCTTTAAACTTGTAGTTCAGCTATAGCTGCTTTTCTCGCATCTCCTGCAGGAAACTGTCAAAAGTGTGTGTGTGTGTGTGTGTGTGTGTGTGTGTGTGTGTTTATTAAAACACTTGAGATGTTTTGATTTCAGCCTCATTTAAAAAGTCAGCTTGTCGTCCTTAGCCAGCTTCAATATGCCATTTCACCATAAATGGCACTTGAGGTGTTGGAACGTAATGGTTACACCATTTAAGGTGGAAGGAGAGTTCAAATAAGACACTTCACAACTTTTTAGTGTTGAGTTTGAGTTTTTAATTGCAGGAAACCAGCAGAAGTTATTCCATTATAAATGGAAATACGTCCATTCGTCTCTAAATTATCGATGTTCATTCTTTGCCTTTTCATAAGCTCCTAGCTGGACGAGACTGTCAGCAAAGATGATTCAAGGGTTCTTTAATAAAGGCAATGGTCCTATTTAGAACCATGTGTTTCAAATCAGTTGCGTGCTTAAATGATTCTTGAGATTGATGGAAAATGTGTTGTGCATGGTTGTGGTTCTATGTAGAACTTTTCAAACTGATTATATACAGTGCCAAGAAAGATAAACATGCAACAATGTTTTAAGATGTACACTAATGTGTGAAAGTCTCAGGCATGTGGGGAAAATGCTACATCAAGCTCTTTATCCGGACATATTTTATTAATTGAAATGGGTGGCCATTCATTGTTTCTGCGCCTAGAATCACCAAATCAGCGGGTAACGTTAGCCCCACCCAGTTTGCAGCCTGCAGTCATCGTTATTAATTATGGCTTGGCAATGGGTTTTGTGCACTTAATGCTATAAATCAACACCACACACATCTAGCATCTTTATGCCTTTCCTCTGCACTGCCTTCCGAGCCAGAACCTGTAATTTATTTAGCATGCCTGGCGGCAACAGCAGATTTAGCATTTCCTCTGTGCTTTATGCAGCCGTGTTTATCTCAGTCAGGGTCAGTCTTTAAAGGATGAGTAGGCCAGAAATGTTTTGTCACCATCAGCAAAGGCCATCATGGTTCCTGGGCAGCATTTCGGTATGTTACAGGGCTAATTACAGTATTCTCAGAGCTCAGGAGGCGTAATTGCCCACTGCCACTCTGTGTGTATGTGTGTGTGTGTGTGTGTGTGTGTGACACACAGAGGCAGGTCTTGTTGCTCTACCAGCAGCTCCGTACCCTCTTCTCTCCTCCCCCTCCACCTGTAATGAAGTCCGGGCAAAAAGCGAGGCAGGCGAAATGAGCAGCGCTATTCCATTTCATGCCCCATGTCCTATCAGTATGGATGAAAGGGAGAAGACGGATCACCCTAATTAGAGAAGGTATTAATGCTTGTTATCCTCCCACCGCTGTTCCGGGTGTATGGTTGCTCCACACACAAGTGGCTGTAGAGCCAGAATGAGTGACAGCATAAATAACATGATGCTATCCTGGGAAGTGATGAGAGAAATCTACATTAATGTGCCTTGTAATGATAGCCAAAGTGAGGGAAACAAAACATGTGATGTGCCCAGACAAGGAGAACACTGGGCCTTCTCTCTTGAAAATAAGTGGTTCCTAAGTGGTTCTTGGCATGGCTGTACGGTTCTAAGGAGGGGGGGGGGGCAGTTTAATTGGTATGGATGTTTGTTTGTTTGTTTGTTTGTTTGTTTATTATATGCCGGCTTTACAAAGTGACTGATCTCATTTGCGATTCTCCAAAATAGCTTCCACTTAAAAGGTTATTTAGGGAATCAAACAAGGTTCTTCCATGACGTTGCTCCAAAGAACCCTTTTTGGGAGCCTTACGTTTTTGTTTGTTTGCTGCTGCTGCATTTCCCCAATTTTCTCCCCAATTTAGTAGTTTCCAATTCCACACACTAGGAGGGTGAAGGCAAACAAAGGCGTCCTCCGAGGCCTGTGAAGCGGCATCGCATCTTTTTGAACTGCCACTAATGTAACATTATTTAACAATGTTAAATGTTAAAACGCACTTCATCATGTTCTTCATAACGTTCATATTCCATAAGCTCCATTCAGAAGCTGGGCGTCGTGTGAGGCTGTAGCTCTTCTCTCCAGTCTAATAGACGGTGATGTCATTTTAAACCCTTATAATAAAAGAAGCTGAACTTTGTTTTTCTACTGAAAGTCGACCCGTTTTTCCCCAAATCTGGGCTCTAAACTATAAACAGACTGCGTCTCTTCAGTGATCTGCTCTGGAAACGTTACTTTAATAAAAATAACACAAAGAGCGTCGGAGATTTTTGGCTTTCAGCAGTAAATTGTAAGCATGTAGTGATATGTGAGATCAAAAAACACATGTTATATGATGTGTTAAAACACAAAGGGCGGCACGGTGGCGTGGTGGGTAGCACTGTCACCTCACCACAAGGAGGCCCTGGGTTCGATTCCCCGGCCGGGCGGCCAGGGTCCTCTCTGTGTGGAGTTTGCATGTTCTCCCCGTGTCTGCGTGGGTTTCCTCAGAGTTCTCCGGTTTCCTCCCACAGTCCAAAGACATGCAGTCAGGACAAGGACATGCTAAATTGCCCCTGGGTGTCTGTGACTGTCTGTCTACCCTGCGATGGACTGGCGACCTGTCCAGGGTGTATCCTGCCTTCCGCCCGAAGACTGCTGGGATAGGCTCCAGCACCCACCCGCGACCGTGATGGAGAAGCAGCTTAGAAAATGGATGGATGGATTTGGTCACGAAAATTCAGATAGACAAATCAAAATATACCCAGGTCATAACTGTCCTGATAATGAGTGACATTTGCACATCGTTGTTTCATTGATTTTAATTTCCAGTCAAAACGGCCGTTCATTCACTTGTCAGAAAATAACACACATGCCCCCTAGTTATATCAAATCGGTCAGTGTTCAATTTGACCCTTCCTTACTGTTGTGCACCCCACTGCCACTTTGTCTTCCATCTTTCCAATATTAAAAGAACTTCAAAGAGACAACTCGGCGCTATGGGTCATAAAGGATGTGTAGCTGTCGAGAAGCCTTACTGAGAAAAGGACAAACAAAATCTTAGATGTGGAGCAAGGTTTAACGGGCTGATTTAGTCTAAATTTGCATTCTGGATTACTTTGATTGTGAAAAGTAGAAAATGCAACCAACTTCTAAGACTGAACTTTGGACGGGTTCAAAACTATCCCTGCAGATTTCTTTATAAAAACTGAGACACGGAAACTGTAAAACACAGAGAGTAGACAAAATGAATACTGAAAGAAAATATTTTGTTGTGGATGCTTCTGTCGGTTTTTGTTTTTGTTTGTATTTACTCATTGATTTATTTACCTTGTTGCTAAAAAAGACGAATAACTGTCCTTTAATGGTAATTTTGACGTGAATAAAATGAAAGGGTGTGATGGAGAGTGAGGAGGCGGACGCACGTGCTGAGATAAGCAAGATTTATTAAGGGCAAATCCAAAATCAAGGTCGAGACAATCCAGGGTCAATGAGCCAACATGGATAGATCGGGGACCAGACATGACATAAACCAGAATCAAACAAACACCAGTACAACCAACACAGCATATAACACCAACAACACAGACAGCAATTCAAATGAAGACCAGCCAAGACAAGGGGCAAACACAGGGCTTAACGACATAAGGGTGACAAGGGACAGGTGCAGACAATCAGGGGTGGAGTCATGAAACGAGGGGGCAGGACTAGAAAACCAAAACAAATGCACATGGACAGGACTGGGAGGGGCCAATCATGACAAAGGGTGGCCTCTGACTTTTGCACAGTGCTGTAACTTCGATGTTACATCAGTGGACCTAAACTGCCGGCGGCTGAATAACATTCAAAACATTTTTTTTAAATGATCTGTTTCTGTATGTAGGCTTTGACAATATGTACAAACTATTAATAATTAAATAAACTATTAAATATTGCATGCATTAAGTACATGATTACTCCCTTGTTTCAAAACGTTGTAGAAAATGTGTTTTTCCCTCAAAGGCCCTTTAAAGCCCATGTTATTTTTCATTGGCTATAATCTTGTTTGCTGTCACATGTCTGCGCTGTGGAGAGGCTGCTGGTAAACAGTGATGAGATGAGCTCCACAATACACCTGATCCTTCTCGATTTCTTTTCTTCCAGCTGTCCTTTCCTCCTTTTTTTATTTTTTTTCTTTCCTTTTCATCACTTAACTGTTTATTGCTTGCTCATCCTCTTTTCAGGTGGAGGCCTAAAATAATTTGATAGGAGGATTTGCCTTCCCCGTGTTACTTGGACAACAAGAAGAGAGCAGACAAAAGAAGTGTCCTACTCAAGAACTCACATGCTACATGTTTGCACTTGAATGATGCGTAAAGCCGGACAGCCAATCACACAGAGTTCACTAACACCACACTGATTACGCTTAAAGGCACACTAAGTAAAGCACTTTGTTTAATAGTGTTGTAGGACGCGAGTCTTGTCTGGAGACCCTAAACTAATGGTCTCTTTTAGGTCTTGGTCATTTTGTCTCAATCTTGTGGACTCGGAAATTGGTCTCGACACCAGCCGTGTGCAACGCCTCCATCTGAGGTAATTAGAAAAAAAAAAAGTTCAGTTTCTATCATTATTGATCATCAAAACTTTTAAACAAATGAACAGTCCTTTCAAGCACGGCCAGATCTAACTGATCTTCCCATGATGGCTTAACAGGGTATTATTTAAACGCTGTCGGATCAAAATTCCGTATCTCCAAAATGGGAACTTTACAGGAGAAGGAAAAAACACACTTTACTTTTAATGAAAGTCAATGGAACCAGACTTTTTTCCAAGTCGTTTTGGGCCGTTTCTTTTGGTCCATTCATCATGAAATTTATAGTCGACGTAAAAGACGACAAGCATTTTCAAATGATTTTAAAAAACTGAAATGATGGATGCAAGCAGTGATTTTGTTTATTGATGTTGACTGATTTCCAAAATTCTGAGTTCTGATCAGTGTTACTGTTACTATGGTTTTATTTAATAACAATGGAGGCACTTTGGTTTATATTGGGTTGAGTTTAGGTGGTGATTTTGAATGTTTTAGAGATTATATACATCATATACAATATACTCTGTGTGTGTGTGTGTGTGTGTGTGTGTGTGTGTGTGTGTGTGTGTGTGTGACATTATTTAACATAATTAAGGTATAGTGTGGCTCGATGCAAACTGGAATCCTTTTTTAATTTAAAATTAAGCTAAAATGGGTCTTGAACTCTCGACTTTAATAATGATACTAATGAACTATGATCCATATCAACTGCTTTTATCCATCCATCCATCCATTTTCTAAGCAGCTTCTCCGTGAGGGTCGCGGGGGGATGCTGGAGCCTATCCCCGCAGTCTTCGGGCAGAAGGCATGATATACCCTGGACAGGTCGCCAGTCCATCGCAGGGCAGACAGACAGTCACTCACACCTAGGGGCAATTTAGCATGTCCAATTGGCCTGACTGCATGTCTTTGGACTGTGGGAGGAAACCCACACAGACACAGGGAGAACATGCAAACTCCACACAGAGAGGACCGTGGTCACCTGGCTGGGGAATCGAACCCAATATCGCATGCATTAAGTACATGATTACTCCCTTGTTTCAAAATGTTGTAGAAAATGTGTTTTTCCCTCAAAGGCCCTTTAAAGCCCATGTTATTTTTCATTGGCTATAATCTTGTTTGCTGTCACATGTCTGCGCTGTGGAGAGGCTGCTGGTAAACAGTGATCAGTGATGAGATGAGCTCCACAATACACCTGATCCTTCTCGATTTCTTTTCTTCCAGCTGTCCTTTCCTCTTTTTTTTTTCTTTCCTTTTCATCACTTAACTCTTTATTGCTTGCTCATCCTGTTTTCAGGTGGAGGCCTAAAATAATTTGATAGGAGGATTTGCCTTCCCCGTGTTACTTGGACAGGGCAGACAGACAGTCACTCATGCCTAGGGGCAATTTAGCATGTCTAATTGGCCTGACTGCATGTCTTTGGACTGTGGGAGGAAACCCATACAGACACAGGGAGAACATGCAAACTCCACACAGAGAGGACCCCCGTTCACCCGGCCGGGGAATCGAACCCAGGCCCTCCTCGCTGCGAGGCAACAGCGCTACCCACCACGCCACCGTGCTGCCTTAACTGCTTTTATATTCTGCTATTTATATATAATCTGTCTTTTTGCATTGAGTCACCCTATACCTTAATTATAACACCACTGAAACTTTACCAAATGTTTTGGTATTGACTGTTTCCGTAGTGACAATTTTAGCTAATTCTGAGCATAACTTTTGAGCATAGCTTTTTGTTCAAGAACTTTTGTGACATGATGAACTATCTTTATGCATATAATCATTAGAAGGTAGATAAACTGGTCATAGTGATGCACATGGTCAGCAACAGCACTCAAACAGGCTGTGACTTTCAAGGAATGATTGATTTGATAGAAACGGGCCTAAAGTGTGACGACAAAACATTCCCCACCCCATTACACCACCTCCACCAGCCTGGCCTGCTAACACAGCGCAGGGTGGGTGCATGGATTCATGCTGTCGGTGCCGAATTCTGACCCTACCATCTGTGTGCCTCAGCAGAAGTCAAGATTCATCAGACCAGACTATGCTTTCTTTTTTTCCAGTCTTGAGCTGTCCAGTGTTGGTGAGCCTGTGCCCCCTGCAGCCTCAGCCTTCTGTTCTTGTCCAAGAGAAGTGGAACCCAAAATGGTCTTCTGCTGTTGTACAAGGCATTTCTGTCTGAGGACCTGATGCCCATTGGATGCCTTTTCTTTATTGCACCTTTCTGAATAAGTTCCATGTCTGTAACTATTCTGTGTGAAAACCCCAGAATAGTAGCAGTTGTAGAAATACTCAAACCAGTCAACATTACCTGAAGCTGCTGGTCTTTCATCTGCATGATTTGTGCACTGCACTGCTGCCACGAGATGAGATCAGATAACTGCATCAGTGAGTAGGTGTACAGGGGTTCCTAATCAAGAGCTTGGCGTGTGTGTTTGTGTACGACAGCCAGTGACCCTGCAATGTATTGCAAATTTTGTATTCCATCATGCAAGATGCTGCACTCAGATTCTGTTTTCCCTCCGGAGACAAATTACAGGCTGCTGAAAGCCACGTCTCTGTAAGCTTCAAGCTGAGCAGAGATTGAATGTCTATTAAATGTGTTTTGACTATTGTCTCGGCAATAATCGCCTCAAAGCTCATTTCCGGTAAGCAGGACAAAAAGGCAGCTGACTTAAACTGCAATGTTATTTTTAGTGCGTTAGTCAGAAAAACATCATGTATACTAGAATATGGTGTGTCCATTCCTAAAAACCAATGACCACTCTAGATATATTGTTATATGATGGCTCCCTATATTAGCCAGAAGAAGCATACAAGTGCTGTTGGAACAAAGCATCTCTGAAGAATTAGTATAGAAGAAGGAAAAACGCTCTTAAATTTCAGTGCAAGTTAATGTTACAAGGTTTATTTATATTGGAAATTTGTTATACAATATGATGGACGGCTGATGTTTTGAAATTATGTAAGAAAATAAAAACGATATCCGAAACCAGAGGTGGATTATATGGCAAAGATATGTCATTATGATAAACATTGATTTTTTTTTTTTTTTTTTTTTTTTCCCATTTTTAAGAAAAATGAAATGAGAAAAATGCACCAGCAAAACAGTTGTGGAACATTTTAAGTCTCTCAAAAGTGGTAACACTTAAATTGGATGCTCCACTGTAGATGCTTTGTAAATGCTCTGTATATCTATAACATTCAACTAAATATCTAACTCTACCTGAACCTGAAGTTGTGTTATTTGGTTGGTCCATTGGAGGTGTTTTGTAAATGCTCAGTATATCCTTAACCAACATTCAACTATATTTCCATTAAATGCAGCTGAACTTTAAATTCAGTATGAACTATTTTATTACACCTAACACCTAAACTCAAGGGAAAACCTCCACCAACTCCCAGCCCTAATTCTAACCATAATGCTGTTGAAAATCAACTGAATATCACCAGAAAGGTTAATGATTTAAGTATCATGCAAATGATGTGTGACCAAAACTACACTCACCTGCCCCTTTATTAGGTACACCTTGCTAGTAAAAGGTTGGACCCCGTTTTGCCTTCAGAACGGCCTTAATTCTTCACGGCAGACTTTCATCAAGTTGTTGGAAACGTTCCTCAGAGATTCTGGTTGGTTATTTGAGTTCCTGTTGCCTTTCCATCATCTGGAACCAGTCTGCCCATTCTCCTCTGACCTCTCACATCAACAATGCACTTTCATCCACACAACTGACTTCTCACTGGATATTTCCTCTTTTTTGGACTGTTCTCTGTGAACCCTAGAGATGGTTGTGCATGAAAATCCCAGCAGATCAGCAGTTTCTGAAATACTCAGACCAGCCCGTCTGGCACCAACAACCACGCCACGTTCAAAGTCCCTTAAATCCCCTTTCTTCCCCGTTCTGATGCTCGGTCTGCACTTCAGCAAGTCGTCTTGACCACCTCTACATGCCTAAATGCATTGAGCTGCAGCCGTGTGATCGGCTGATTTTAGTTATTTGTGTTAACAAGCAATTGTTCCTAATAAAGTGGCCGGTGAGTGTATTTATTCATTGCTAAAAATAAAGGAAGAAAATAAAGTAATGGCATAACAGGTCGAAGTCCAGTCAGCTGCTTGTTACGTTGTTGTTGTTGTTGTTGTTGTTGTTGTTGTCTCTATAAATAGGCTAAATCTGTGTTTTTTTGTTGAGAAGAAGTACTGATGATTACCATAATCTGCTCGGAAAAGCTTGTTGTGACGTAACTTATCACGACAATGATAAAACATCCTGTACATTCTGAACTCATGAATAAAATCAAGTGAGATGAAAAACACTTCCCTGCTGAATAAACACAGCCTAAGTCAAGTCATAATAATAGAGAAAACAGAACATCTCTAGGTAGGCTATAAAAAGAAACAAACAGGGACATAAACACAGCTCAAGCAACCAGCCTGTCAAAAGCAATGTTTACCCTGTAGTTTTACATGTAGGTAAAGCATCTCGCATGCCCACACATTTCCACAATAATTTGCACTGTGCCTGCAGAAAAGGGATCAGGACTTTATAGCAATGCACAGAGGGGTGGCAGTGCTTGTCCATGTTATGCTGTAAGTAAAAACAATTGTCACTATTGGCTCATAGCCAGTTCATTTAATTCACTTGCGGATCAGTGAATGGAATGGATTCCAATGCACTGATGGACTCATAGTAATATGCCTTTTGGAATGCATCCCAATATTACATACTGCACTATATACTGTATACTGCATGCTTCTCTTTATAGTAGTATTCTAAAGCAATAAGCCATGAGAGGTCTTGCATTACCAGTACAGAATTTCCAGTACAGAATTATTTGTTTTTAATGCAGTGCCGTCAGAGTTTCTGAAGATCACGGCCAGCACATACTGGTTTTTGGCCTTGTCCCTTGCATACAGAGATTTCTCTGGATTCTCTGAATCTTTTGATGTTATTATGTACCATAGATGATGAAAAACAAACATTCTTATGTTAGTCTTGAATCGTTGCATAGGGCGGCACGGTGGCGCGGTGGGTAGTGCTGTCGCCTCACAGCGAGGAGAGGCGTGGGCCTGGGTTTGATTCCCCAGCCAGGTGACTGGGGTCCTCTCTGTGTGGAGATTGCATGTTCTCCCTGTGTCTGGGTAGGTTTGCTCCCACAGTCCAAAGACATGCAGTCAGGCCAATTGGACATGCTGGGTGTGAGTGACTGTCTGTCTGTCTGCCCTGCGATGGTCCAGGGTGTATCCTGCCTTCCGCCCGAAGACTGCTGGATTGGCTCCAGCACCCCCCGCGACCCTGACAGAGAAGCGGCTTAGTGGGTGGATGGATGGATGGATGGAATCTTTGCGTAATTTTATCATGCAGTCTTTCACAGTGTGGGGAAACCCTTCTCATCTTTACTTCTGAAATACTCAGCCTGGGATGTTCTTTTCTACTGAATCATGTTACTGACCTGTTGCCAATCATCTACCAGGTGTTTTTTGTAGCATTACCAAGTTTACCAGCCTTTTGTTGCCCCTGTCCCAACTTTTATGGAACAGTTTTAACATTTGATATGTTGTCTTTGTACTATTCTCAATGAAATATAGGCTTTAAATGATTGCACATCATTATATTTTGTTTTTATTTATATTTTGCACTGCGTGCCAACTTTTTTGGAAATGGGGTTGTATTTTTCCAAGTATACTTTTATGTAGTAAGTATACTTATCAATGTACTAGCAGCTTTCTTGTAAGTGTACTATTTCAGTACTTCTTGGGACTAAATTGGTCCACTTTTTAGTTTGCTATAGTTTACTTTGAAGTATACAAGTACAGTTATACAGACATGGGAAGAATATGCAAACTCCACACAGGAAGAACCCTGTGTTGCAAATGTGAATTGCAAATAAATCTTAATCTGAAACTTTGCTTATTTGCAAAAAGTGATTTCAGAGCCACTCAGTTCTCCCTGATGGAAAGTTTGTCTTCAGGGTTTTGTGCTTATTATAATTATAATAGACATCAGTGTCACTAATTAATGACATTCTATTAAAAATTGGTGTTACAAGAGTGATACCAGAGTATTTCCACCTAAAATGAGTTCATGAAGCAAGAGTCTTGTTACAACAATGGTAATTTTAGTACTTTTTGATACTTAAGTATATTTGAAGACAGTCTAAAGGGAGGAACCTTTTACTAGAGTAATAGTTTACCCTTACTTTAACTCAAGTACATGATTTGTGTACTTCTTCTACCATTGGTACTTACACATAATATTCGATGCATACTTTCAATATATACATCGATCAGGCATAACATTATTGTTTCTACACTCACTTCCATTTTATCAGCTCCACTTACTGTATAGCTGCACTTTGTAGTTCTACAGTTACAGACTGTAGTCCACCTGTTTCTCTGATACTTTTAGCCCCCTGTAACCCTGTTCTTCAGTGGTCAGGACCCGCCAGACCTTCACAGGTATTATTTGGGTGGTGGATCCTTCTTAGTACAGCAGTAACACTGATGTGAGCAGGGTGTGTTGGTGTGTGTTGCACTGGTCTGAGTGGACCAGGCACAGCTGTGCTGCTGCAATGCCGTTTACTCCCCCAGGTCTGATAGGATTGGCTGAACGTTACATTAGTTAATCTCTGGTACTACAGCACAGACAGTGCTGCATTAGAGCAGCAGGTCATGCTCTGCTATTACAGTACACTATACATGAGAATAAACTGTAGATGATTTGGATGAGTAATGTACACTTTCTTAGGAAGTAGGGCTAAGTAACATTAACAGTAACCCTATATTTCCAAAAGTATTTGGAAATATGTCAGCCCAACAGTAAATGTTGATAAAAGACAAATGGAAGACAAAAGAGAAAATTCGAATAGGTGAACAGAGGAAAAGGGCCGAAGCTGTGCACTGAAGAGACTGTAGCTAGTGATGGAAAACTTAGTTACCGCAGAACTGGCTTTGGACCCTTGTCTCGTAATTAGATCTTGTTTCTAAGAGCCGGGCAGAGTAGACCTGTACAATTTGATGTTATTTCCTCTCTCTCTCTCTCTCTCTCTCTCTCTCTCTCTCTCTCTCTCTCTCTCTCTCTCTCTCTCTCTCTCTCTCTCTCTCTCTCTCTCTCTCTCTCTCTCTCTCTCTCTCTCTCTCTCGGGGGCTTGTGTGCACACAAGCTGGCAAGTACCTGCTACTGATGTTCGGTTGTGAATGTCACTGGAAGATGCAAGAAGCAAATGTCTGAATGTCAAATGTGGAAAGCTCACTGGTGCATCTGTCAGTGAGTGCACATTTCAAATAAGTGACAAAAGGGTTCTTTGGAGCAACACAGTAGAAGAACCATTTGGTTATTTAATGGGTGGTTCATTAAAGAAGAATCTTGAGATGTGTGAGTGAGAAGAACCTTTTACAGTATAAAGGACTACATAATATAAAGGTTCTCTTTATTTTTACTTTTAAAGTGTTGTGACATTCAATCATGAAAATAAGTCTGAAGAAATGAACCACTTTTTGGTTCCTTAAAATCCTTTCAGCTTTAGTGGTTAATTAAATGCTTTTGAATAAAGTCTGCTGTAAGAAGGACACAAACGATTTCAGTTGTTCAAATGAAGTTAAAACACAGTTTGACATAATTTGAAAATGCATGTTACCCTTTACATTGTATGTACATTTCATGATGAATGAATAAAAGAAAAGACCTGAAATTCTTATATACTTCTTCTGTATAGTTTTGGAGAGACAATGTTTTCTTCTGATGATTAAAGAGACAGACGCATTATATTTCCAAAAGTTTTCACTCACCCATCCAAATCACTGAGTTCAGGTGTTCCGGTCACTTCCATGGCCACAGGTGTATAAAGCCGAGCCCCTAGGCCTGCAGACTGCTTCTACAGACATTAGTGAAAGAATGGGTCGCTCTCAGGAGCTCAGTGAATTCCAGCGTAGTACCGTGATCGGACGCCACCTGTGCAAGTCCAGTCGTGAAATTTCCTCACTACTAAATATAACAAAGTAGAAGCAATTGGGAACGACAGTAACTCAGCCACGAAGTGGTCAGCCACGTAAAATGACAGAGCGGGGTCAGCGGATGTTGAGGGGCATAGTGCGCAGAGGTCAAAATGAATCGCTACGGACCTCCAAGTTTCATGTGGCCTTTAGTTCAAGAACAGCATAGGGAGCTTCATGGAATGGGTTTCCATGGCTGAGTATCTTCATCCAAGCCTTATTTCATGAATCGCAATGCAAAGCGTGGAATGCAGTGGTGTAAAGTGCCTCCACTGGACTCTAGAGTCTCTGGAGTGACCAATCACGCTTCTCCGTCTGGAAAGCCAATGGATGAGTCTGGCGGTTGCCAGGAGACGGTACTTGTCTGACTATATTGTGCCAAGTGTAAAGTTTGGTGGAGGGGGGATCATGGTGTGGGGTTGTTTTTCAGGAGTTGGGCTCTCGACCCCTTAGTTCCAGTGAAAGGAAGTCATAAAGCTTCAGCACCAAGAGATTTTGGACAATTTCATGCTCCCAACTTTATGGGAACAGTTTGGGGACAGTCCCTTCCTGTTCCAACATGACTGTGCTCCAGTGCACAAAGCAAGGTCTTCCCAGGAGAGTTGAAGCTGTTATCGCTGCAAAGGGTGGTCCTACATCATATTAAACCCTATGGATTAAGAATGGTTCATATGTGAAGGCAGACAACCAAATACTTTTGGAAATATAGTGTATATACACAATAAATTTGTCTTGTGCATTGATCCAGTAAAATCAATGGTTTCAAAATATGTTGTTTGACTTGATCATGTGGTGTTATTGGCATTTTGATTGGCTGTTTTCATGAAGATGCTTGCCACTGTTGCAGCAGAGTTTCAAGTGAGTTGCAGGACATGTTCATGTAGATTTTATGCAGCTAAAGTTGCATGTAATGTCCAGGTGTAAAGCCAGCCTAGCGGTTCTCTACAGATTGCTCCTTCCAGTCATACCTCCAAGAGAGCAGGTGAGTTAGAGCTGTGAAAACATTAAAATGCAGTGTTATGCTGCTCGAGGCTGAGATTAGCACTGCTGTAAAGAATCCCCTGATTAACAAATTAAGCTCATTAAGCTAGCACGCGTCTTCACAGCTCTCACAGTCTCTGCTAGCTCCTCACAGAGCCTGCACTTTGTCTAGAAGCTTCAAGAAAGCTCTTGTGAGGTTGCCTCTTAATAGACTAGTCTCTCCTCTGGGGTATAAGGTTTACTGGATTTAGCTGACCAGCCCATGCTCAGCAAGATGAATGCGCTGTCATTTCTCATCTGATTTGCTGTGTATTTCAATCCACCATACATGACAAATGACGCTCGCAAAATCGGACAGCTCTCCGCATCCCTGACCTACAGCATGTTCATCTGATCATGTGCTTAAAATTCTGGGGATGGAGTGCTGTTTGTTTTTATGTTGCTTGCTCATGAGGTTTCCTACCTAGTATCTACAGTCACTGGCCATTTTATCAGAAACACTTTATTGATGTGGGTTTAGTCACTGTTGCCCATCTGTTGGTTGCACTGTCCAGTAACACACCTACAATGGGTGGTGTTTCTGATAAAATGGCCAGTGAGTGAAGATACAAGGTGGATGTTTCAATCGAGGTGCAAACTTGGTGTTTTTGTGCTTCTTTTTGACCCGTTCTTTAGATTTGTGGTTTGATTTGGGTAAAATTTCTACTATATTCAACTATAAAGATCTTTCCCTGTGGCTTGAAAAAGTCTTGCTGTTCGTGCTGCTGTCTGTTTTATTGGGTCTCTTCTGGCTGCTGTCAGAAAGCATACAGTACAGCTCATCTTATCAGGCTTTATATAGCTTCCTCTTCCACTACAAACAAAAATGGCTTAGAAAATGTCACTTCCTTCAACTCGTAGAAAAAAACGTACATTAACCCTGTAGTGTGTGTGTGTGTGTGTGTGTGTGTGTGTGTGTGTGTGTGTGTGTGTGTGTGTGTACACTCGCCGGCCACTTTATTAGGTACACCCGTTAACACAAATAGCTAATCAGCCAGTCACATGGCTGTAGCTCAGTGCATTTAGGCATGTAGAGGTGGTCAAGACAACTTGCTGAAGTGCAGGCCAAGCATCAGAACGGGGAAGAAAGGGGATTTAAGGGACTTTGAACGTGGTGTGGTTGTTGGTGCCAGACGGGCTGGTCAGAGTATTTCAGAAACTGCTGATCTACTGGGATTTTCACGCACAACCATCTCTAGGATTTACAGAGAACGGTCCGAAAAAGAGGAAATATCCAGTGAGCGGTCAGTTGTGTGGATGAAAATGCCTTGTTGATGTGAGGGGTCAGAGGAGAATGGGCAGACTGGTTCCAGATGATAGAAAGGCAACAGGAACTCAAATAACCAACCAGAATCTCTGAGGAACGTTTCCAACACCTTGTTGGCGGTTCTGAAGGCAAAAGGGGGTCCAACCTTTTACTAGCAACCTAATAAAGTGGCCGGTGAGTGTATGAACACTGAGTAGATTTTTGCTGAAGACGCATGTCCAAACCCAGGACTTGGCAACATGCACCTCTGGAGCATGTGACCCTTTTACTGCCCTGTTGCAGCTCTACAGCAGAGTTAGAGTTGCAGATAAAAAAAATAAATTAATCCTCCTTTTTTACAGTAAGATAAAGCTCTGCTGATCGTTCAACACAGTTTTAACAGTAAATGATCATAAGCTTGAAGGTTGGTGCGCAGACTGCTGGTCACTACAGCAACACAGACAGCAATCTCACCTAGTAGCAAATGAAAAGGCAAAGAGAGAGATTTAAGACGAACATTGATCATTTGAAGACTACTGGACTTACTTGATTTCATGATCACTCCAGCTGGTTTCCTGCAACGAGAAATGGTCAAACACTAAGAAATCACAAAGCTGAAGTCGTTAGAATTGTACCATTCCACCTTAAATGGTGCAGCAGCTACATTCTGGCATCATTTAAGGTGGAGCAGGAAAATTCAAACAAGAAGCTGGAGAATGAGAAGCCTCATGGAATATTAGGACACGTTATGTTAGAGATGTTTCCTGCCAGAGATGTGAAAAGAGCTGAGCTAAAGCTTAAAGCAAGCAAAGTCAGTCTGCATTTTTATATATATACATATATAATCTCAGTTTGAAACTCTTATTTGTTATTGATCCTCATTGAACTGCACTCTTCTTGTGTGATCACTGGCGATAACTGCAAATTTAAAGAGCTGAAAGCTCCGTGCTTTTGACAAAATGACGCTCGGTGCTGTCAGAAAAGACCGGAGAGAAAAAGCCTGAGATCACAGTTACTAGTTTGTGCAATAAGCTTGGTGAAAAAGCCTAAAAGGCAGTCATCTAAACAAGGTTTCAGCCATATTCAGACCAAGGTCAATCAGAACAAGACAGGCTTTCTTTGGTCCTATACTTTTGTGACTCACACAGGCAGAAGAAAGAAGAAAACATGAAATGTGACCAACTAGAGAAGCCTTATAGACATCAGCTCTAATGGCCTCAGTGTTCCAGCTAAAAACAAAAAAAAAGCCACAAGATGCACTGAGTTTTCCAGATTTAGCTCATTTATATTCAGCATTTGTAACAATGGCGCATGTTGAATTAGCTTCTTTGACTGTGTGGCTTACTGTGCAAGTCTGATATATAAGTAGCTGGCTAGAGCTAAAATACACAGAAAATAATGCATGGAGTAAACGCGCTGAAAAGTAGTGCAGTGAATTTCTTGATTCAAATGGTTGCATCATGCTTTTCAACAAGAATAAAATATGATTAAATCAGCAAGACTTTCTCGTTCAAGTTGTCCACATTTACATATTCAAATCAAGAAAATCCAATGCATTACTTTTTTAAATATACAATAATGATATATTTGGAAAGCAAATCTTTAAAAAAATATTTTTTTATTGATTAAATTACAGTTGACGTGTTTTAAAATAATCAAATAAATTTAGAAGAGTGATGAATCACACTTCTCCATCTGGCAATCTGATGGACGAGTCCAGGGTTGGCAGGTGCCAGGAGAAGGATACTTGTCTGACTGCATTGTGCCGAGTGTAAAGTTTGGTGGAGGGGGGATCATGGTGTGGGGTTGTTTTTCAGGAGTTGGGCTCGGCCCCTTAGTTCCAGTGAAAGGAGCTCTTAAAGCTTCAGCAGACCAAGAGATTTTGGACAATTTCATGCTGCCAACTTTGTGGGAACAGGGTTAGGGTTAGGGTTAGGGTTGGGGCGGGGGGCGGGGGGGATATGAACATGAATATGAACATGTGACTAAAGCATGTTCTACTCTGACTTATTAGTTCATCATTACTTCATATCTCTAACATCGTTACTGTATATTACATCCGTTCATCATTCTGAGCTGAGTCCTAAAGGTCAAGCGATCACAAGGTCTACCTTGTGATTGCATTCAAGCCATTTAACAGTCAGGCTTCCTTAGTTCAAATGATGACTCCTCGCATCTGTGTGAAATATCTTCTGTATGTTTTCTTTAGAAATGAAGATCTCTTTATTCTTCATTCTGATCCAGATTCACATCACCATAGGCTTCTGAGTTGGTGTTAAGGGCCAAGGTTATACTAGGCCAATAGCCACAGAGCAGGCGTCTGAGGAATTGAAAAAGGACACGTCCTTAAATGCTAATAGGAATAAATGGAGGTAACGCAGCTAAACAGGGCTGGTTTCTATATCAAGGAAAATAATAAACAAACAAAACACCTTTCTTTATAATGCTCCAAGATACTCCATGATGCTCTACTTGCACTGTCTGGAATTTTGCTGCTACACTGTGTTTTCACTGTTTTACTGCTGAGTTGATGTCTGTTATCTGACTGCGTGACTGACAGGTCACAGCATGTTAAATATCTCAGCACCTTATTCCATGACCTCATGTCCAGAATGAGTGGTGTGTCAGTGCTGCGCTGTCCTGTCTGTTTACTATGTCTAATGTCTGGTTTATTTTATCATATTTATTGTTTCAGGCTTAATTTTTTTGTTTGCACACGATATCTTCACATTGGCACTTTGTGCTTTGTGCTCCTTGTTGCACCGTGATGTTCCTGGAGGAACGTGATTTCACTCCACTGTGTACTTCTACATAGATGGAATGACAATTGACTTGACTTGACTTGACTCCAAGCTTAATGAGAGAATTGAGACTTAATGGTTTGGGAAATAAATACATTATTCAACTAGTGAAACTAAACGAATTACATATCCTTATTTGCGGCACTTGCTTACTCTAAAATGCTTTGAGTTGTATTGATGTTTGTCATGGTGACTTTCAGGAGCCCAGAAACCAACTAAACCCTTTTAAATGCCCAAGATCTGCCAACGAGTCCAAATTCTATAACTGAAGAATAACATTGCGTCGCAGTTCTTGGAGTTGCTAAATAATAAGCTTTGAGATGTAATAAGTAATGATTTTTTTTAAGGCATTGTGTTTTTTCTCGAAGCACTTTATTGCACCACATGAATGCAAAAACAAGAGATTAATGAGAAAATGTGTCTTGGGACTTGAACATTGGCCACTGAATGCATTATTTTCTTAGTGAAATCCAGGGGCATGTCACAACTGAACTGGCCTAACCTCACAATTAGTCTGTTGTAAATCTGTGAAACAATTAGCCATGCATAATTGCATTGCCATTGTCTTTATGACACCGCTCTCACCCTCTGTGGATAATGAATGGCCTGATACTCTGGATCAGATTTACTAAGGAGCACACAATACCTGCAGCTCAGGCTAAAATGTGGCTGTGGTTTGACTGATTTACTATTACTGCTGTTTGAATGTAACCTTCAAAAATGCCTAAAGAATTGTGGAGGTGATGTGTTTCTGCTATAGACAGAAAACGAAGAAATTTATCCTAGGAGAACTGGATAATTCTGACAGAGGAGGTCAGTCCCAAGCAGTTTAGGAAACAGCTATAGATCAATAGATATAGCAAAGACTATAATTAAGAACCTTTAGCCAACTGTGTTTGCACACAGAGGAATTAAACCTCTCCATTTCACCCATCCATGCAGTTAAACACCCACATACATGCATGCTAGTGAACACACACTATAGGGGGCATTAAGCACACTTGTCTGGAGCAGTGGGCAGCCCTATCCACGGTGCCCGAGGAGCAGTTGGAGGGGTTAGGTGCCCTGCTCAAGGGCACTTCAGTCACGTACTGTCAACTCAGGGGATCGAACCAGTGACATTCTGATCACAAAGCTGGTTCCCTAACCTCCAGCCCATGAGTGCCCCCCCAACCTCCATCCCATGAGTGCCCCTAAACTAAACATCTTCAATGCAATTTACTACATTTTTAGAGAGCCTCAAATCACAGAGATATACACATTCACAGATTATACCAAATTATTGCCAGACACTGTGCCCACTGCTTGCCAGTCCTCTGGGCCAGTTTGGTCACCATAAAGCTGTACAACGCTGTGCAAAGCTCACCCACTTGAAATGACCCTTCTGGTGCTGCTGCTGCTCAGACTCAAATGATCTAATTATAACCATTGCTTCACCTGTTTTTCCCCCGTTTCTGTATTATTTTCTTGCTGTCTGGTGTCAACCAGAGCAGGATGGGTTCCCCTTTTGAGTCTTGGTTCCTCTTGAGCTTTCTTCCTCTTGCTCTTACACTCTCAGAAAAAAAGGTACCACACTGTCACTGGGGCAGGACCCTCAGGGGTACCTTTAGTCAGGGAACATAACTAAACCATAATCCACTGAAATGATATTTTCTAAGCTGTACTGACTCCACACCCCCCGCCTCGCCTCCAGGCTTTCCATTAAATGGTTCCATTTTAAAACAGTCGTTTATAAAAAGATACAAATATCTACTTTTCCCCTAGGAAAAACTTATTTAAGGTGCACATTGGACCTTAAAACCACAGTTGCACCTTTTGAGGGAACGTTTACACTGTTTGTACCTTGATGAACGAATCATGTACCTGCATGGTTCCTTTATTTCGAACAGCGTAGGGAGTTTGTCGCTATTGGCTCACTTATGGGGGCTCAGACCCAGATTTTTCTATAGAAACGCTGTATATAACTGACTTGATTTTAATATCTAAGACTAAAGAATAAGGGGAATAGCACTGGTAAATGTTAGCCTACATTATTTACACATGCCTAGAAAAAATAACCTGACAACTGATTACAGCTGATTAATAAGTAAAGCTAAAGCACAGAAATCATTGCATTAATGAAGTCTTCATTTAATGCAACTTGGAAGTGGAACAAAATCGATGGACTATTAACCAGCAGCACTATTTTTTGTGTTAGCTGTTGAGTAAAGAGGATTAGGGCTGAGGTATATGTTGAAGATGTTTAGTGGCCAGAGGTTGCGCTTACAGTGGCCGGTGAGCAGTTTTGCAATGGAAAAACTTTCTAATAGAGCAGAAAAAGTCTCAGCATCTCACGAATACGAAAAAACATGGTCAACACTTAAGACCGTTCTACACCACCTTAACTTCCAACGGCTTTTAGACCAACCTATGGTGCCTCTACCTGAATGTTCCTGGTCTCACACACAATTAAGATTAAGTGATACTTTTTTGATCCCACAACCGGGGAAATTCCACCTCCGCATTTAACCCATCCGTGAAGTGAAACACCACATACACACTAGTGAACACACACACTAGGGGGCAGTGAGCACACTTGCCCGGAGCAGTGGGCAGCCCTATCCACGGCGCCCGTGGAGCAGTTGGGGGGTTAGGTGTCTTGCTCAAGTCATGGACTGTCAGCCCTTGGGATCGAACCGGTGACCTTCCGGTCACAGGGCCAGCTCCCTAACCTCAAGCCCACGATTGCCCCCAAAGTACAAGCACAAATATGTATAGCAGGTATTGCAAATAGCTAAAGCTCAATTCATTCTCTGAGGGTACAAATATAATATTTTTTTTTGTTTTACATGTTCTGTAGGTTTCTTTTCTTTTCTTTTTTCTCCTCCTTTATTCCCCCTTGTCATTTGTGTTTGCTTGCATGTTTGCAATTTGTTGTCCTCCCTCTACACGACGGCAGCATATACTAAAAGAAATTAGCTTCAGTCATTTAGGCTATTAAACAGTCATGTGCTACAGGATTACAGGACTCTACATGCCACCAAGGTTGCCTGGCTTCACTAGTAAATTACTAGCAATTAGCTTTAAGGATGCCACTTTACCTGCTTGAGCTGACATGTTTGAAATAAGTATTTGAGAGAGTCAAAGATTTGATTCCAAGCATTTCAACTCCAGTCAGTGGCCGAGAAGCATCAGAACCATTTGGTAGCCAACTTCCCATAACTCGTTGTGCTGAAATGGCATTTCTCTGATACAAAAATCATTTTTCAAAACATTTTCTGAAATGACCCAAATAACTTCATTAAGGTGACCAATGGTGAAATGGTTCAAAGTGTCCAAGTACTTTTGGAGACCACTGTATGAATAAGTATATTACATTCATGCATATGTTTGGCTTAATTGATCAAACCTACCAAAAAATGTCGTCATCAAGGAAACATCATTGGTTTTGTGTGAAAAGGGTGGAGGAAAAAAAAATCATGTTTATTTTTCCATCTTAGTCGTTTTCATGCATTTTGAAATGTACTTGATAAATACATTCATTTGGGATGAGCTAATGTTCTGATCAAAGTGAAAGCGCAACGAACAATAAAAAAAAGGCTGTTGAAAAACAGGTGAAGTCCTGAAATGAGGAATTATGCTTTAAATAACAATCTGTGTTCTCTCTAAATCTTGAGTGCCACAGGGATTTTGTTCTCAAAGTGATTGTGCAGTTTATTTTTTATTTTTTTCTGGTTGGTTTATGTTAATAAATTGCTCCAGGTATTTTTTTTTTTTTTTTTTTTTTTGCACCTAAACTGTACCACGAAATCAAATTCATCAGTCAGGTGCGCTAAAACCTGCAACTCATTGGTGCACATGCACAAAAGTTTGAGTGCACATTGATAATTCAGTACTTTTGCCTGTAAAAAATGCAATACGTTTAATAAACCTGGACCTGTGCATTGTGTTCTATCCCTATTCCCTGCTAATAGTTGGATGTGATGCTGGTGTTTTTATTCAGCCTCCTAAAATCCCAGGCTTACTACATATTAAGGCTCATTGTACAGAAACTACACTGTTAAATAAAAGTTCTATGCAGATACATTTTTCATTCATCAAGATACAAACAATGGGAATATACCCTCAGAGGTACAGCAGTGGGTTTAAGGTCCAATTGTGAACCTTAAATACATTTTTCCAGGAGAAAAGTACATATTTGCAGCGGTGGATGAAGTACATAAATCATGTACTTGAGTTAAATTAGAAGTTCTCTCTTTAGACCTCCACTTGAGTAAAAGTACAAAAGTATTTCCCTTCAATTGTACTTAAGTATTGAAAGTAAAAGTACTAAGTACTAAAATTGCTGCTTTTTTATAACAAGACTGGCTTCATGAACTCATTTCAGGTGAAAGTCCTCCAGCGTCTCTCTTGGTAAACCAGTCTTTTAATAGAACGTCATTAATTAGTGACGCTGACGTCTATTAAAATGATCATAAGCACAAAACACTGAAGGTAAACAGTTTCCATCAGGGAGAACCGAGTGGCTCTGAAATCACTTTTTACACACAAGCAAAGTTTCAGTTTCAGATTTATTTACAACTTAGTTCCAAGTTTAAGTTGAATAAAAACTGGCTTTAAACTCAGGATCACAGATGAGCTCCTTTACTATGTTGATCTGTAGGCGTCTGTTCATAAACATAAACCAGCCCAAACTCATTTACTATAAAATGAAATGGTGTTTGTAGAAATTCAGAAAAAAGCCGCGTCAGTCTCGACTGCATATGTGGACATATTTCTATATTGTGCTCTATTTACACAAAGTTAGGTTAGTTCATCATTTATGTTGAACAGACTCTCCCAAAGTTTTACGCCGCTACGCTGACGTTGAACCGTGTGCTGCACTGGGTCGGTATGACCAACAGGTCAAAACCAGCTCTAAACAAAGTGACCGCTGGGCCCTGATTGGTGCTCTGGCTTTGCGCTTCTTTCGTTTTGACATGTTACGTTTTTATACACACAGAAACCAAAAGGAACGACAGATTTCTCAAAATGTAGGAGGAAAAAGTCGGATATTAGACTCTGAAATGTAGTGGAGTGAAAGGAAAAAGTCGCCCAGAATGGAGAAACTTCAGTACAGATACACCAAAAATACTAAAGTACAGAAACTAATTACATTTACTTAGTTACTGTCCACCACTGCATATTTGTATAAAGACACTGCTCCTAGCTACTCTTGGGTTATAGAAGTGTATAATTAAACTTTGGGCCTGTCAGCAGGCTTTGGCCTTGGCCTTTTAAGGAGTAAATACAGAGACTATCTCATGCGTTGCTGGACCCTTTTGACATTTCAGAAAGTGACAGCATGATATATAATCAAAGTTCATTTGAGTTATATATAACTGTTCACAAGGAAAGATATTTTCTGAAGGTAAAGCTTAACTTTTTTTCCTCTGTCAGAGGAATTATGACATGTTCAGGTGGGTAGAGGGAAAAATATCAGAACATTAAAAGTCTGTGTGTTGCCACGTTTTCTATCACTCCTCCTATCAGAGGAGGCGGTCCTAGAGCAATTGACACAGTAATTAGGACAAGTGGTGGTCAGAGGGAGGAGGTCTCAGGACAAATAATGCGTGAATACCACCTGCAGTTGAAGGTAGGTCTTAGTGATTAGGACTAATTGTAATCAAGGAACAAGCATTCTATTCAGCAAGCAGTGCACACCGTCCAAAGGACACAAAGTTCCAGTTTAAAGTACATTGCCACCTTTATATTCCTATTCACATGTCTGATTTGTAAATAATGGTATTTATCAGGCTCGATCCAGTGGCTGGATCACATGCCAGGTACCAAGGGTTTTTACTGAACTGGGGAAATCTTTTAGTTGCAGCACCAATGAGCTGGAACTTAATACTGGACACACTGAAGGTCAGCTCGCTGGCGTCACTTGGTCATTTTAAACCTCTACTCTCTAACCACCTCCACTCTGCCTGCAACTGTTTTACCAGATTTATTTTCATTATTTTATTATCTATTTGTTATTTTATCCATTATTATTCATATTCTTATTTTGATTATTATTGTTTTATTAATATTTGTCCTTTTAATGCATTTGTTCTAGTATTTAATTTTTTTTTATTGTATCTTCATTTTATTTTAACTTGATTTTATTAACCTTTACATCTTATGTTTTTAATTTCTGTTTTATTATTTATTTATTTATTTGATGATTATATTTTTAAGTATTTTTTTTATTATTGTTAATGTTTCACTTTTTATACTTACCTGCTTTGAGTGTTCATTTATTAAATTTACTTTTATTATCTATGTTCTTACATATTATCAGTCCCTTACTCTGTACTAACTCAGCAACTTTGTAAATGAGGGGCACCCTCATTGCCCTCCGAGACTCAAAGGTTGGTTGGTTGGTTGGTTGGTTGGTGTAAAAAAAAAAATTGTTTGTGCTGCCAACTAAATAAAAATCTACAAATTCTCATCTTTAAGTCAAATATCAAATAAATGCAACAGCTTAACGAAATCCTGTTGTTAACCGAGAGGAGCAAATGAAATGACCCAAAATAGCCACATTTCTGCACCAGCCTTAATGGATTAAACTCCATTCACTCATTCATGCTTACATCTGTCCAGGCATAAGTTAATGTCTAGCATGGGCAACGACTGCTCTGAGCAAAACCAGTGAACAGTAATGAATGCATGGGCTGCTCTTTCAGAATAATACATCAACCTTTTCCAAAAATTCGGATGTGCTATTCTCTGGTGCGGCTGCATTATGTGAGAAAAGGCATGGTATCAAGCTGTGCATGCAAATGTGTGCGGTGAGTACAGATTGAGAGAGCATCGTGACACCTGCGAGTCTGAGTGTGTGTGTGTGTAACAGATCAACACCCTGACCTTCATGGCTGTCCATCAAGCTTAGAATGTGTGTAATTGCCCGTCTCTCTCCAGCCTATTCCACTCGTGTGCGCAGCGGTGGGTCTAACAGATGGACAGGGGCTGACCTGGCTACAAGAGGGATGAGGATGAGTACATATGTGTGGGCGTGCATGGGTATGTGCAAGAGCGAGCTCAGCGCCCCCCTGTAGACTGGGCAGTTTGTGTCTGACAGGACAGTGGAGGCCTTTCGGTGCTATTTTCTCCTCAGTCTTACTCTTTTTCTCTCTCCTCAGATCAGCTTCTTCAAGGCCATAACAGTCCATCCCCAGCTTGTTTGATCAGAATGAAGTATGCCTGAATAAGCTTGTAGAGAAAGCAGGGACTGTATTTATGCTTTTATGATGTATAGTTAAGTGATACTTTAATCCCATCACCGCATTTAACCCATCCATGAAGTGAAACACCACATACACACTAATGAATACACACACTAGGGGGCAGTGAGCACACTTGTGGTGGGCAGCCCTATCCACGGCGCCCGGGGAGAAATTGGGGGTTAGGTGTCTTGCTCAAGGACACCTCAGTCATGGACCAGTTCCTTAACCTCCAGCCCACGACTGACCATGTAATGACATGATATTCCATATGGTGACATGTATTGTTCTGTTTTCGGTCTTAACCCTTAGAGGTTGCCATCTGATGCAATTCCAATTACAGTTATCTGTGGCAAACCAGGACTATTTAGAGGTGGGCCTTCAGTTCAGGCCATAATTGTGGAAAAAAATACACGTCTCTACGATATCGCAAATCTTTGCTAGCACCCCTATGGGACTCACATGAGCATATTTTGCCCATTTTAGATTAAACACGGATATTTGGAGCTTACAAAAGACCTTCTTTGTTTTGTTTGAAGATTTGAACAGACATATTAATGAGAACAGCATAATCCAGCTCAGTTGTATTAAGATTAAGATTAAGAGACCCTTATTAGTCCCACAACGGGGAAATTTCACCTCCGCATTTAACCCATCCGTGAAGTGCAACACCACATACACACTAGTGAACACACACACACTAGGGGGCAGTGAGCACACTTGCCCGGAGCAGTGGGCAGCCCAATCCGCAGCGCCCGGGGAGCAGTTGGGGGTTAGGTGTCTTGCTCAAGGACACCTATTGGAATTTAAACTGGAAACTCAACGTTATGCAGGAAAACTAAACAACTCCAAACTATGTCTATTAGGATTAATGAATTTTTGCCAATCTTCTATAAACCTTATCCAATATCAGAACATTTGCTATGAAAGTGGATCATAAATGGTCAAAACTGCAGCCAAGATAGCAGAGGGCTTGCTAGCATTGATATACGAAGGCTTGAAGGTCAAGCACATTCAACACAACCTTAGCAGGCTGTACTAACATGTACATGGCACACTTTCAAGGCCTCAAGATCCCATTACCGGTAAAAGTGTCTAGCTGCAGTCTACACATTTGCTACCCTGTCTTACTCCGTTTTCTGTGACTTAGGCTACAGACCTCACCCCTCTCATGAGCTAGCCGTGGGCCCTTCGGCACGTTCATGAGTGAGCTCTTTCTGCTCTGCCTCCCTTTTGCTGCCTCTGCAAGGTAACTGTCAACAGATGAGGTTCACAGGTAGGTGTTCAGGTAAGTATTGCACACACACATACAATCTCTGGTGATGGGCAACGCATCTGCCTCATCACATATTCATAGTATAAAACTTTATAGTACTTATAGCATAAAGCTTAATATTTATAATAGTTATATTGAATAAGGTTTATAGTATAAAACTTAATATTAATAGTAGTTATTCTGAGTAGTGTTCTGCTCTAAACAGCAAATATTCAAAACCAGTTTGAGTACAGCAAAGAATACAATACAGCAGTGCTCAGCTTCAAAATAGCTGTTGTCCTCAAAAACACTCAAAAACAAAAGTACAAATTAATATCTTACTCAGCTTCTTGACTTGATGGCACAAAAATTCCAGAAGTAGTCCAGGTTCAAGTGCGGAGTTGAGTAGGTTCAGGATCTTGCAACCCTGGCTCTGCCCACCCTCTTTCTGTCCCATAATAGGGCTTATATTCACGCCTAGTGGATTCACCAAGAATGAACTAAAAAGGCTAAACGCAGAGAATGAATTAAAAACATTGGACCAAGAAATGATGGCACGTCCAACCCCACCGCTTCTTTCTGTATCATTAGTCAGACTTCGTAGTCTGTGGAATACCTTATCTACCACAAATGAATTTTCCTGAGATATGGCAGAATCACAGTACTGTCTCAATAATGGACCAAAGAAGTTGTCATGATTGGCCCCTCCCAGTCCTCCATGTGCTTGTCTTTACCTTTTGGTCCATGTGCTTTCTTGTTTTGATTCTTCCCTGTCCTGCCCCCTGGTTTCCAGACCCTGCCCTTGATTGTTCTCACCTGTGTCTTGTTTACCTGTTCCTGTATTTAAACCCTGTGTTTTCCCCTGTTGGGTTGTATTGTGTTGTATTGTATGGTGGTGTTTCTTCTGGCCTCTGTGTGTTTAGTCTGTGTTTCTTTTTGTTATGTCTGTACCCTCGATCTCTCCATGTTGGCTCTTTGACCCTGGACTGTTTAGACCATGATTATGGATTTGCCCCTAATAAATCTCACTTCTCTCAGTGTATGCCTCCGCCTCATCATCGCTCCCCAGCGTTACAGAAGTGATCAAATTCAGGTTGAAGTGGGCTGCTACTGCTGTATATGTGATGCTCACCTTTTATAGACAACAGTATGTGATAAAGTGTCAGGAAACACTATAAAATCTGTTTGTGATTTTACATTTAACAGCAACAACCGCTGTGAGTTCAGGATTGTGGGTGATCAAGGGTCTGGAGGAACCACCAGAGCCCCTCACATTCTTCTAAAGGAAGGGTCCATTCCAAGTCTGACTTCACACAGTGAAGTAGTAGTTGCTTGAAACTTTATCCATCCATCCATCCATTTTCTAAGCCGCTTCTCCGTCAGGGTCGCGGGAGCCTATCCCAGCGGTCTTCGGGCGGAAGGCAGGATACACCCTGGACAGGTCGCCAGTCCATCGCAGGGCAGACAGACACTCACACCCAGGGGCAATTTAGCATGTCCAATTGGCCTGACTGCACGTCTTTGGACTGTGGGAGGAACCCGGAGGAAACCCATGCAGACACAGGGAGAACATGCACACAGAGAGGACCCTGGTTGCCCGGCCGGGGAATCGAACCCAGGCCCTCCTTGCTGTGAGGCAACAGCGCTACCCACCACGCCACTGTGCCGCCTGCTTGAAAAGGGTCTCACATCTCACTTGAAACTCCACAACCGTTGCAAGCATCTCAGTTTCCTGAAACATGTTTCATAAAACAGCCGGTCAAAACGCTGATGGCAGCATTTCAAACTATCCATTTCACCAGATAAGTGGACAATAAAATGGTTTATGGGACGACTGAATGCGAAGATTCGCCTAATCGACTGTGTGGTTGGTGTTTTTCATCTAGTCCGTTTCATTTCAGCCATAACGGCAGACAAATAAGTTCCTCACTAGCCAACAAACGGTAACAGCTGTTTAAATGGCTGCTTGTGTCACCATTCATTTCTTAGCCTGCTCCATCAATATCTGTGTAATCAGATTATTAATTTTCTCCTCTGAATGCCCTGTAATTTTCTTAGATTTCGTAAAGATTGCTTTGGGAATCAAAGGATGAAAATTGTTACTGAAGAGGAGATTAAGATGCAGTCCTCAGTGAATCTCCACTGCTTCTAGAACGTGATGAGAGAAGCAACAAGTACAACTGTGAGGCTACTTAAGTATTTTGAAGGCTTAACAGATTAAAAACAGATCACAAACTCCTAAAGAACATCGATGAATGAATAAATGACATAGATATAGATGTAAGATTGGCAGTGACAGCTGTAAACTTTATACAAATATGATAAAATGCTGCAAATGTAAACACATCAGATGACTTAATATAGCAAGAATGATATGATGTATTAAAAATCTGAGCTCCTAATTTGGCTAACTAGTTAAGTACGTAATATACTGCATGCAACTCTGGCTGTTAAGTTGCATGGAAATAATGTTTCATGCAACTCACGACATGCAACTGCTTGCACAAAAGGTTCACTGTGTAAAAGCGAGCCTGAGGACCCCGAGAACACAGAACAGACTTTAGTGAAATAACAGCACAAAAATGCAGGGTACCCCAGTTGCACCCTCGGCTTGTCCAATAACTCGCATATTTAGCTCTCCAGGGCCCGAGTTGGAGATCTGTGCTTCATAGCATTACAGTGATGGTGAGTGTCGGCTCAGTTGCTGAGGTTGCCATGCTACTTCTGTGAGTTATGCAATTTGTAGCAGCTTTTCTCCCAAAGGGGCAAATTTAGCGTGCGAGTGCAGCATAATGAGGAGGCTGATGTTAAAGGAATGTACAGAAGCTCAGCTACAGCCCAAGAATTTGCCCTTGTTCCACTTAAAATCATGTGTCCAGAAAACTAGATATCTTATGCACGAATCTCTCCCTCTCTCTTTCATCTCTCTTCTCCCTGTTTCCCTTTCTTTCCCTCGCCCATCTCTTTCTCTCTGCCCTCTTTTTGTTTCCCACCATTCTCTATCTCTCTTTCTCTCCTTCTCATCTCTTCCTCGTCTTTCTCCCCTCACTCTCACCACCCTTCTCTGTTTCTCTCACCCTTATCTCTCTTTCTCATTTCTCTTTCTTTCCCCTTCTCTTGTTCTCTCCCCATCACTCTCTGTAAATATCTTCCTTTTTCTCTTCTCTTTCTTTCTTTTTCTTTCTTTCTTTCTTTCTTTCTTTCTTTCTTTCTTTCTTTCTTTCTTTCTTTCTTTCTTTCTTTCTTTCACCCATCTCTGTCTCTCATCTTTCTCCCCCTTACTCTTCTCTTTCCACCTCCCTCTCACTCACTCACTCACTCACTCACACACACACACTTTTCATCCCTCTCTTTCTCTCTCCCATTCTCTTTTTTTATTCTGTCTTTTCCCCCTTGCTCCCTCTCTTCATCTTTCTCTCACCCCCATATCTCTCTTTCTCCCATTCTGTCTATCTTGTTCTCTCTCTCTTTTCCCCTCGCTCTCATTCTCTCCCCCTCACTCTCTGTCCCCTCTTTTTCTTTTTGACTTCCACTCTTTTCTCTCACGCACTTTTCATCTCTCTTTCGCTCACCCATCTCTCTCTCCTGCTCTGTCCCCTCTCTATTTTTGTCTTACACTCTTCTCTTGCTCTCTTGTTCTTTCGCTCTGTCTGTAAATCTTTTCTTTTCTCCCTCTCTTTCTCTCTCTATCGCTGTCTGTTCCCTCTCTATCTCTTTTTGTCTTCCACTCTTCTCTCTGCTCTCTTGTTCTTTCTCCCTCTATTTCTCCTTTGTGTTCTTACTCTTTGCCCTCGCTCTCTCTCCCCCACCTTGTTTTCTCACCCCATTCTCTCTCTCTCTCTATTGCTGTCTGTCCCCTCTCCATCTCTTTTTGTCTTCCAGTCTGCTCTCTCGTTCTTTCTCTGTCTGTAAATCTCTCTCTCTCTCTCTCTCTCTCTCTCTCTCTCTCTCTCTCTCTCTCTCTCTCTCTCTCTCTCTCTCTCTCTCTCTCTCTCTCTCAATCCACTGTATGTAGGATATGAGGTTTATTCTAGCCGCCCTCATTTTGTCATTTTCCTCCACTATTCCAGGAACACTTCTCTATATCTGTCTGTCATGCTGGGCCAATGAACTGTGTAAGTGTGTGTGTGTGTGTGTGTGTGTGTGTGTGTGTTTGTCTTTGTCTTGCTGCTTAGGAACACCTTTGCAGATCTAAATGTATAATGACAGCGTGACACATAAGTGACATGATTCATGCAAAGGCCAATAGGTCAGCAGAATGCTTAACTGTTGCTGAAGAGGGGTCAGACAAGTGTCTGTCCATGTGAGTTCACACTTTGCTTGAAGACACTGTCATATTAACTATTCATGATGGCATAAACACATTTCCTTCACTCCATCACTATAACTATTATTATCTATATCAAGCTACGCTATATGGCCAGAAGTATGTGGACACCTACATATCACATTCATATGAGGTTGTTTGACATCCCATTCCAGAACCGTGGGGATTAATATGGAGCGGCCTCCACTCTTTTCAGAAGCTTTCTACAAGTTTTTGGAGTATGTCTGTGGGACTTTGTGTCCATTCAGTCAAAAGAGCATTTGTGAGGTCAGACAATGATGCTGGAAGACAAGACCTGGTTGATAATTGCTGTTCCACTTCCTAAAATGAAAGGAATGTGTTGAAATGTGTTACCTTTTTCAATGTTTTCTTCTTTTAGCAGATACACCTACATATTGATTTTCAGTTCTCTTGTTGTATGAATCTTGCTTGCCATGTAGAGGTATATTAACATATTCAACTTAAATACATGGAGATTAACATTGTTGTTATTATTATTATTATTATTATTATTATTATTATTTATTATTGTACATGCACATATTTACTGAGCCGCTTATCCTTCTGGGTCCCGTCTGCTGGAGCCCATCCCAGTGGTCATTGGGCAGAAGGAAGGACACACCCTGGACAGGTCACCATTCCATCAAAGGGCAGTTAGACACACATTCACACCTAGGGGAAATTAAGCATGTCCAATCAGCCTGACTGCATGTCTGGACTGTGGGAGGAGGCCCGAGCACCTGGAGGAAACCCACACAGACACTGGGAGAACATGAAAAGTCCACACAAGGATCCTGGCCGCCCGGCTGGGGAATCGAACCCAGGCTCTTCTTCTTCTGTGTTATTTAGGTTAATTGCTAGAAACCATGGAATATAAAATTTTTTCCATGACATTCTTCCATTAATAGACATACAAACATATGACATTGATATTTTTCCTGTTATGCATTGTGTTTGTGTGAACCTGTAATATGCAAGCACGCAGAGGGCGAGAAGTTTTTCTTCCTTCTAAATTCATTGAAAGTTGTGTTGCAGTCTGGCACACTCTGAGGACAGCGAGATGAAGGGGAAAACTCAGAGTCTCTGCTATAGAGTGCTTCAACCATAATTACTCCTGCCTTTCTTCTGCTGGCTCCAGTCCCCCCAGGCCCCCCGCTGCTCTAACTCTCTCAGACCCCGTGTTTCACTGTGTCTCCTCAAATAGCAAGATTGTGCAGAGTAGGGGCGTGAGGCAATCTTGCCTCTTTCTGTACATGTATCTGCGTCTGCCTAGTGCTCAAAGTAACTGCATCTGTATTGAAACTTGGGAGTCCTTTTTTTTTTTTTTTCGGCCAATTTGAGAGCCCAACAGCGATGTGCCGCCCTACACAGCAGTCCTACAGTCCTAAAAGTACGGAAGCCAAAAAGGGTGCTTTCCACAGAAGAACCACTTTTGCTATCTTGAATCGTTTTTTCTCTAAATAAAATGCATGATTGTGACCGAGCCTTTAAAGATTAAAGAACCATTTAGGAACCTTTACTATTTTAAGAGTGTATGTGGAGCGAGAGCCCTAATGGGAAATGACAGAGGGATGTTTTTACGAGGAAATGTTAAATGGAAATTCAGAAGCAGCTAAATCAGTTTTATGCATTTAGTCATTTTAAATGAATTGAGTCAAACAAGAGGAGGATCATTGCATGAACTCTGAGTTTTGAATTCGTTTATGCCGATCTCTTGGATAATTTTATGGATGCCTTTTAATACATTTAGGACCAACTGCCCCCCTCTACAGCTTCTTTCCTCAGGCTACGATCCTCATAAATATCATCTGTATTTAGCAGCATACACAATACATGAGCCAAACTGCATTCTCCTTCTAATGTAAGTGAGTTTGGCTATTTCAGCTACACCTACAGAGTCAGAAAAAGGTGATGTATAGTAATAAATGTACCCTCAAAGCTACAGCATGGTAGTTGTGGTCCAATGACGCACCTTAAATGAGTTTTAAAGGTATATCAGAAGCGGCTTAGAAAATGGATGGATGGATGGATGTTTCCAGTGGAAAGGGGCATATTTGAACATTTTCATAATTAAAAAATAAAATGAAAAGCCTGGAATTCAGACCAGGTATACCGAGTCGGTGCAACTCAAAATGTTTCCCTTAAGGTACAAAAGGCACATGGTTGGCCATGCAGTGTAACAGATGGCTATAATGTTAATGCATGCAGCAAGCGCAGCATCTTTGCCGATATACACTAAAATGTATATATGCCACTGATATTTGTAATGTAACTGTACATATCATTCCATTCACATGCTATTTATAATGCAACTGTACATATTCTTCAGTTATAAACACTAATCATAACATAACATAATGACCACCTCCTTGTTTCTACGCATAACATAATGACCACCTCCTTGTTTCTACGCTCACTGTCCACTTTATCAGCTCCACTTACTGTATAGCTGCACTCTGTAGTTCTACAGTTACAGACTGTAGTCCATCTGTTTCTCTGATACTCTGTTACCCTATTCTTCAGTGATCAGGACCCCCATGGACCCTCACAGAGCAGGTACTATTTAGCTTTTCAAACAAATCTGCAGGGTTATTTTTCCACACCTCCAAAGTTCAGTCTTAGAACTTGGTTGCATTCTCTGTTTCTCGCAATCTGAAAAACCCCAAACAAATCATGCTGATGATGATGTTGAGGTCAGGACTCTGGGGTGGTGGAACACCAGCAGCAGTTTATTTGATGGTCACAGTGTTGGTGGTCTGCCAGGCCTTGCATGGCTGTTAAGAGTCCAATTTTCTCCATAGCTTTTACTATTTACTTTATTTTTCAAACTCCAGTTTGTTCTTTTTCTCGTTTGCTCTTGTTTATTGTCTTTCCTTGTACAAGAATTGAATCTCTTTTTTTGATTGGAAATGAAATGAACGAAGGATGGTCTTTGCACAGTACTGCACACGTCTAAGCCAAGAACCAGTGCAGCCCAGAAAAGGAACAGCTTGCTCCAAAACCTTCATTTTCCCCCACGCCCTCCTTCAGTCCTTCACGAACAGAGACAGAGGACCTGATTGCAACACAGGCACTCCAGTGTCTGCTAATGTATTCTTTCACCCCTTCTCACTTTCCTTTGCGGCGGGTGTAAGAAACAAATCTCTCAGGATGTGGCAAGTCCTGACCTGAGAGAGCACAAACATCACTCTCACACTTCATCCCTCCCTTTTTACCCTCTGATCCTCTTTCTTACCCTTTCAGCCTCCCTGCTGTCTTTGGACAGAATTTTTCAGACCGTGTTAGCTCTTGACCTCATGATGCCCTTCCCCATGATGCCATTTAGTTTCCTTTCTGCTGTCTATCTATTCTGCTCTCTGTTATAAATATCACTCTGTCACACTTCTGAATTCATCTTTTCATCTATTCGTCCAACCCAATCATCTGCCCATCTCCCTGGTCTACTCCACATCGTCCTCTGTCATGTCCTTTAGCACTTCACAAGCATTTAATTGGTCCACAGCTGATGGTAGTGTGGTCGTGCTGATGGCGGTCAGTATTAAAGGCCAGCGTTGAGTTTCCAGGCTTTGCTCCTGCTGAGAGTGCCAGGGCAAATTCTCTTTATGCTCTCTCCATCTATTTCCCTCACAGACTCTAATATGAGCAGCCAATGCCTAAACAGCATTCCTGTCATTGCTTCTTTTCAAGGACATCTATATGTATAATTAATGTCTTTTGGTCCAGCATGAGTGGTCAACTGACTGACCATTTAGCAGTGGTTGCTGTGGTTACCAGCAGTACAGGCTATTGTTCTGCATGCATACACCCAACAACACCAAGACTAGGTAATTAATCAGACTATAAAATGTATGCACACGCCTAAGGGGAAACAGTCTAAGAGGAAAGATAGCACAGAAATGGCAAGTAAATAAGGGGCAAGGCACCCCCAGTATGCAAATAGAAAGATACAGGGGCCAATAAGGTCTTATCGCCTGGGCTTATCTTTCCAGGTGCTAAATAGCAACAGACTAAACTACCCTTCAATGCATAGATTCAACATAGCTTCTTAAACTCTTTGGAACCACCGGTGGTACATATCTCAATGCTTGCACCCCTACGGTAACATCACCATGTTCTGGAAATCAACCAGAATACTGGATTCATATAAACACAACAATCATTGCAATACCCTGTGCTGTAAAGCCTATAAAGCAAGCGCTTACTTACCATGGGCAGGCTTGCCCAGGGAAAGTGACTTAAATTTAAGATGTACAAAGAAGGGAAAAAAACCATCACAAAACTGAAAACCCCAACTAATCACCCGAGGCTAAAGCATACTGCCACTGCAGGCATAAAAAATGCTTTTGATCCATTCGTCTTACCTGTGATGCACTGAAGTAATGTTATATGCCTTGACTTTTTTCTAAAGCCTATTTCAACCTTTGTAGTTAAACTATCAATGACAGGAAACTTAAAACTCCAATGATTTTGCCCAGCTTTTAAAGGCTAGAAAATGTCTGCAGGATGGAAGATAAATCTTTGAACTGCAACTGGAGCTTCAGTTTTAAACACCGAAGGCTTGAAGCAATAGTGGATAGCAAGGTTGCTGCACAGTGATTGGAGGGCTGAGAAACAAAGGCAGAGCTTGGTGGAGTGCATAGTAGTTTGATTGGCCATAACACAATAACAACAGCCAGGGGTGAAGTGGGCCTAAAGTTTTGTTACATACTTTATAACCTAAGAAAAGTTCAGTCAGTTTGCATTGGCGTCCCTGTAGTTACAGAATAATAACCTTACTATGTAAATGGCCTGGGCTTTAAGGGGTTAGTATCTAGAACTAAAGAGTGTTACCCTGAAATCTGGCACTTCTTTTTCATAACATAATTGGCATATAAGTGAATAGCAATAAACCAGCCAAGTGAATCTGACATTGTCATTATTGCACACAAAAAGCTTCATGTCCTCAGGGTTTTTTAAGCTGCAAAATGTGTTCATTCCTAAAACTAATAGAGGATGGCAGCTGTCTCGTAAATGTCATGAGCTATTACAAATATCTAAGTGAACAGTACAGACCTTTAAGGTTCTTCAGCTTTTCCCTCCCCAAGAGCTTCTTTCAGATGCCTAGATATTTCTCGGCATTCAAGTGAAAACTTTTATACATCTATACAACTATCTTTTCTTTTTAGTTTTTTATAGTAAGAGAGAAAATGATGTAGAGAGTCTCCAAAGGACAAGCCATCAGGAATAAAAGTAATTTATTTCACCGCTACGACAGAGGCATGACAAATAAAATGAGATGAGCTTCAGTAGACCATGAATCCTCCTCAAACAAACTTCTTCGTCTGTCATTGGTCAGATAATTAGATATTAGCCAAGACGCAGGAGTCCAGAGGAATTAAAATGACCTCATTTTCTTTCTTAAACCCTGAAATGAACAAGTCGAGGTAAAACTGGAGAAACGAGACTAGGCACTGAAAAGAACCACAGCTGCTCCCATTCGAATTCTTTAAGATGCTCTTGGTGGCACACATGTTGGATGTTGGTGGTTCATCAAAAACGTAAACATGGGATTTAAAAACTGGGCATTAAGTAGATTCACTGGTTGGTGAAATGAAGCAAATGACCCTTAAACTGAACCAAATTCATTATATGTTAGTGGTGCTGTGCATTTTGTGCACATTTTAAGATGAATTGATGAATTTCTTCTCAATGACACAACGCTTGTCCTCTGTTTGTCAAAATTCACCAAGACACACTTTATGGTGAGCTTAATGCAATTTTCAGGACCATGGACACTGGCAACACCAGGCACGTCAAACTGGAGACCTTCTGGACCAAAGTGCTGTGGAGATGAATGTTTTCCCTCATCTACAGATCTGAATTCAGTTCATGAAGGCCTTGCTAATTAGCTGATGAGCTGAATCAGGTGTGTTTAACGAGGCAGTATACTGACATTTGCAGTATTTTGGCCCACAAGGACTGGAGCCTGACACACATGGTCCCTCAAGGTTCAATCTTAGGGCCTTTTGATTTCCTCTTTGCACGTGCTACCTCTAGGTGATGTCATTAGGAAGTATAGTATACATTTTCATAGCAATGCTGACAACATCCAGCAATAGATTTCTTTCTGAAGATCAAGATTCTGTAGGCAGACTAACCAACTGTGTGTCAGATATTTTTCAGTGGATGTCGTAATATTTTCTACGACTAAGTCATGAAAAATCTGAAATATTGATCGTTGCAACAGAAACTCAGAGAAAAATGATTAATGAGAAACTTCATGTACCAAACCTGGGCGTGATCTGAGACTCTGAGCTCTGTTTTATCTGAATGTAAACACAGTCACTAAAGTAACTTTTCATCATTAGAGAAAATCACCTTTTCACTCTCAGGGCAACGCAGAGAAACTTGTTCATGCATTTGTTACTGTAATGATCTTCTGACCGGACTTCCTAAGAAAACAGTACATCCCTTACAGCTCGTTCAAAACGCAGCAGCATCCTAACACCAACTAAACAGAGACATCAGATCAGTCCTGTTTTAAAAGAAGAGTGTCTCTGTTTATGTTCCGGCATGTAATCGAAGATCTGCAGATAGTGGCCTTTAACAGACACCCTCTGTAAAACACAGAAAACGTGGAGAGACTCTATCAGGTATTCTGCTTCTAAACTAAAACTCAGTTTCACCTTTTATTAGACAGTCAAGCGCAGTGCTGACTTTTAAGAAGCATCTAAAAACGTTTCTCTTTAACTCAGCATTTAGCTGAAGCTCTACATCTCGTGGTGTTCATCTTCTAATCTTTCATCTTCTTCTGATTCTAAATCAATACTAATGATTTCTTGTATAACTGTTTTATCACCTGTCTGTAATGGACTTTAAGCTGCCATCGGCATGAAAAGTACTATATAAATAAAATTATTATTATTATTATTATTATTATTATTATTATTCAAATGGTCAATGTAAACAGCATACTCCAATTGCTTAGACTGCAGTAATCTGATTAATAAATCTGATAAATAGAGCTGGATTTGTGCCCAGTAATCAGATTTCTCAGTGCATGTAAACTCTTACTCTGATTTGTTTCAGAAATACATAACAAATTTTGCATCATTCAAGAAGAATTTCTTTTTTATGTTATGGGCCCTTTAACTGTCTGAAGAGTTGAAGCACGTGCAGGGCAGGAGGGGAAAAGATGTTTTACCTCAGGACCAGAACTGGAAACCTCTGCATGCACACACACACACACACACACACTTACTCTCTCACTTACTCACTCATAAGGAACAGAAAAAACCTTCAGACAGTACAGAGGAACAATTCACGTGACCATGCGATCCCTGAGGTTTGGCATGTTTTCCCCACAAAACAGAATGGCTGCGAATTACTCCTGCTACCTGAGCATGAGCACCCCCTGTAGCTTACAGTGCTAGTGAGAGGGGAGAGAGAGAGAGAGAGGGAGAGAGAGGGGAGGCAAACAGAGAGAGAGAGAGGGAGAGAGAGGGAGAGAGAGGGAGAGACAGAAAGAGAGAAGGAGAGAGAGAGAGCCAGAGAGAGAGAAGAGAGACGGGAGAGAGAGAGAGACAGAGAGAGGGGGGAGAGAGAAGAGAGAGAGGGAGGAGAAAGATGGGAGAGAGGGGGAGGGAGGGAGAGAGAGAGACAGAGAGAGGAGGGAGAGAGAGGAGAGAGATGGGAGAGAGGGGGAGAGAGAGAGAGAGAGAGAGCAAGAGAGAGAGAAGAGAGACGGGAGAGAGAAAGGAGAGAGAGAGAGAAGAGAGAGAGAGAGGAGAGAGAACAGAAAGGGAGAGAGAGGGGAGGCAAATGGGGAGAGAGAGAGAGAGAGCCAGAGAGAGAGAAGAGAGACGGGAGAGAGAGAGAGACAGAGAGAGGGGGGAGAGAGAAGAGAGAGAGGGAGGAGAAAGATGGGAGAGAGGGGGAGGGAGGGAGAGAGAGAGACAGAGAGAGGAGGGAGAGAGAAGAGAGAGAGGGAGGAGAGAGATGGGAGAGAGGGGGAGAGAGAGAGAGAGCAAGAGAGAGAGAAGAGAGACGGGAGAGAGAAAGGAGAGAGAGAGAGAAGAGAGAGAGAGAGGAGAGAGAACAGAAAGGGAGAGAGAGGGGAGGCAAATGGGGAGAGAGAGAGAGCCAGAGAGAGAGAACAGAAAGAGAGGGGGAAAGAGAGAGAAACAGAAAGAGAGAAGGAGAGGAGAGAAAACAGAGAGAGACAGAGAGATGGGGGAGAGAGAGGGGGAAAGAGAGAGAAACAGAAAGAGAGAAGGAGAGGAGAGAAAACAGAGAGAGACAGAGAGAGGGGGGAGAGAAACAGAAAGAGAGAAGGAGAGGAGAGGGGGAGAGAGAGAGGAGAGAGAGAGAACAGAGAGGGAGAGAGAGGGGAGGCAAACAGAGAGAGAGAAGAGAGATGGGAGAGAGAGAAAGAGAGAGGAGAGGAGAGAGAGAGAGAACAGAGAGGGAGAGAGAGGGGAGGCAAACGGGGAGGGAGAGAGAGAAGAGAGACGAGAGAGATTGAGAGAGAGAGAGAGGGACAGAGAAGGAGAGGAGAGAGAGAGGACAGAGGGAGAGAGAGGGAGAGAGAGGGGAGGGAAACGGAGAGGGAAATATACATATATATATATATTTTTAATATATATGTGCACATGTATACATTTAATACTTAATCTTTAATTAATTAACATATATTTTTATGTATATTATCACTGTTTATTTATACTATTTATACTATTTGAATTTGTCATGTCAATAAAGCACTTGAGAGAGAGAACAGAGAGGGTGACAGAGAGGAGGCAAACAGGGAGAAAGAGAGAGACAGGAGAGAGAGGGGAGGCAAACGGGGAGAGAGGAGAGAGGGACACAGAGGGGGAGAGAGAAGGGAGGCAAACGGGGAGAGAGAGAGGAGAGATGGGAGAGAGAGAGGGGGAGAGAGAGAGAAACAGAAAGAGAGAAGGAGAGGAGAGAGGGATAGAGAGGGGAGGCAAATGGGGAGAGAGAGAGCGAGAGAGAGAGAAGAGAGATGGGAGAGAGAAAGGGGAGAGAGAAACAGAAAGAGAGAAGGAATAGGAGAGGGGACAGAGAGAGGAGAGAGAGAGAACAGAGAGGGAGAGAGAGGGGAGGCAAACAGAGAGAGAGAAGAGAGATGGGAGAGAGAGGGGAGGCAAACGGGGAAGGAGAGAGAGAAGAGAGACGAGAGAGAGAGAGAGAGGGACAGAGAAGGAGAGGAGAGAGAGAGGACAGAGGGAGAGAGAGGGAGAGAGAGTGGAGGGAAACGGAGAGGGAGAGAGAGGGGAGGGAAACGGAGAGGGAGAGAGAGAAGAGAGACGAGAGAGAGAATGAGAGAGAGAGAGACGGGAGGCAAACGGGGAGGGAAATATACATATATATATATTTTTTTTTAATATATATGTGCACATGTATACATTTAATACTTAATCTTTAATTAATTAACATATATTTTTATGTATATTTTCACTGTTTATTTATACTATTTATATTAACTTGAACTTGAGAGAGAGAACAGAGAGGATGACAGAGAGGAGGCAAACAGGGAGAAAGAGAGAGACAGGAGAGAGAGGGGAGGCAAACGGGGGGAGAGAGAGAGAGAAGAGAGGTGGGAGAGAGAGAAACAAAGAGAAGTACAGGAGAGAGATGAGAGAGAGGACAGAGGGAGAGAGAGGGGAGGCACACGGGGAGAGAGAGAGAGAAGAGAGACGAGAGAGTGAGAGAGGGGAGGCAAACGGGGAGGGAGAGAGAGAGAGAGAACAGAGAGGGTGACAGAAAGGAGGCAAATCGGGAGAAAGAGAGAGACAGAAGAGAAACGAGAGAGAGAAGAGAGATGGGAGAGAGAGGGAGGGACAGAGAAGAGAGGTGGGAGAGAGAGAGAGGAACAGAAAGAGAGAAGGAGAGGACAGAGGGGGAGAGAGAGGGGAGGCAAACGGGGAGAGAGGGAGAGAGAGAGAGAGAGACGAGAGAGAGAGAGAGAGAGTCAGTGAGGACATGTTTCACTTCAGCTCCTGAAACTTTCACAAATTAAATGTTTTTTTAGAATGAGATAATCCATAAAAACTAGTGAAAAACACTCATTTACAGAGAAGCAACAACTGATCAACTTTCTGGAAGAAAAAAAGGTCAGTAACAGGAGAAAACAAGCAAAAGCTAAACTTCAGCTAACAGAAGAGGAGCAGCAGGGACAGAACAGAGGACAAAAACACTGGACAAAGGACAAAGGTCTTCAAGATCCAGAAGCTATTGTACAGTCAAGCTACCTCTTTAAAACTACTGAGGTAAGAACCTCCAATTCAAAGAAACAGATAAAGAAATCTTAGTTTTTAATCCTCAAACAGGTTAGCTCCTGCGCTAATCTAGCTAGCTACAGAGCGCGAGCCATGGCTGATGCAACACCGGGAGTGCCCCTCCCCCTCAGTATAACCCCCCCTGCAGAGCTCCGAACCTCACAGGCTAGGAAAGCTTTCAAACACAGAGTTCTGAAAGACAATCCAGAAATGCTCATAATAGATTCCAGTAAAGCAGAAGATAAAATCACCATCACAAACCTGCTGCTCTACACAGAGCATACTGAAGCCTGGCATAGCGCCATCTGTGCTCACTACCAGCACCACAGAAAGAGGGGCATATGCAACAGGAGACAGATAGTCATAAAGAACGAGGACGGGGACAGTTTCCTGACTGTAAATGTCTACCACAATGGAACCATCATGTTCCAAGGCAGTGAGGCTAGTCTCAGCTCTGTCCAGTAGGACTTTAGCTTTATCAAAGCTCTGGCAGAGACTGGGAAAAAAAACGAGGAGAACAGCAGCAGCAGCGCACCCCAAGGTTCGGGGGAGGGGCGAGGAGGACAGACGCACTCCTCAGAGAGCGGCTCAGCACAGGACAGCTCAGCACAGGACAGCTCAGCACAGGACAGCTCAGCACAGGACACTCACCTGCACAACACAGTGTTCCAGCTCAGAAAGAGCCTGTCTCTGCACGAGGTAGAGCTGGTCGAGCTCAAGCAAATGCTTCTCTCCAACCCACCAGAGAATGACCCTTCCCAACAGCTAAAACACCAGCTAGACCTGCTACAGAACTCCCTACTAGACCTAAAAAGACAGATGCAGGAGCTCCAGCAGGACAGAGAGTCTCTGAGAAAAGAACTCATTGCAGTAAGAGAGAAGACACAAATAAGAGACAAGACTCTTAATGACTTGAAGGAAGAACTAAGGAACCTCAAAACTAGTCAGCTGTCCTCAGAACAAAGACCTGCCCACTCTGATCCACAGCCCACTCACCCCGACCCACAGACTGCCCATCCAGAACAAGGACCTCCCCTTTCTGAACAAGGACCCACCCACTCCGATCCACAACCCACCCCACCCACCCAGTCTGATACCCACCCAGACTTCAACTCCAAACCAGAGCCAAGCAAAAAAAGTAAAACACAAACATGCATACCTGCAGACACCAAGATAATCATCCTGATGGACTCAAATGGGAAGTTCCTAAATGAGCAACGGCTCTTCCCAGATAACAAAGTTGCCAAAGTTTGGTGTGCCAGGACCACTGATGCACTTCAACTTCTCACTCACTCCATCTCAGGTAAGCCAGATCACATCATCATCCACACTGGCACTAATGACTTGAGAGCACAGCAAGAGAGAGTAGCTGAAAGTATAAGAAGGGTAGCACAGACTGCCACACAGACCTTCCCCACCGCAAAGGTCTCCATCTCAACCATCCTGCCCCGGAGAGACTTCCACCCTGCTACCATCCAGAAGATAAATTCAGAAATCTCTCGTAGGTGTGCATTACTGGCCAACGTGCACCTGGTGCACCACCCCAACCTAAGCATCCACAATCTCCACGACCATGTCCATCTTCACAAAGACTGTGTGGGAATCTTCGCCAAAAATCTAAAAGACGTGGTCCTGGGACACAGTCCAGACAGCCCCCTGAGAAGCAGACCACTCTACACACCATCAGCCAGGAAGACCAGCAGACACCCAGCATCCCACCACCTCCACCCCCCGCCTCCACACAGCCGTTCCAGACCCACTGCAGCTCCAGCACACTGGATCTCCACCCCACGCAGACCTGCCAAACCCAGCCCAGCACTCCACCCCCCAGCACCTAGGAAACTACACCCTCAGCCAGCTCCCAACCCAATCCACCCACATCCAACACCCCCAACGCCCGGCCCCTGTACGCAGCAACAGAAGCAGAGCTACGCTGCAGCAGTGAAAAGCCCAGCATCCACCAGTGCTGCAGATCTACGAGAGATCAAACAGCTGCTCAGTCTCATTTGCAGCAGACTGATGAGCTAAGTGACAATCACTATACACACAGAAATCACATAAATAAATAAATTAACTTAAAAACATAAAACAAATAGATAAAACCTATATGATTGTAATTGCACATAGTTTGGTAATAGTTGGTTTATCAATATGTATGCATATCAACTTACCGATATGGATTTATCTCCCTTTTTAAAAAATAACCATTTGTATTTGTATCCTCACTGTTAACATGAAATCTCTATCTATCTCAATGTGGAACATTCAGGGCATACACTCATCTTTGTTTGGGTTCAAAAGTAAAAACAATGAATTCACGAATAACACAAAAAACATCGACATCATAATCCTACAAGAAACCTGGTGTAAATCTGACTCCATCACTCACTGTCCCGCAAACTATAAAGAGATCATCATCCCCTCTGTTAAACACCCTGATATTAAAAGAGGTAGAGATTCTGGCGGAATTATTATTTGGTACAAATCTGAACTTTCTAAATTTATAGTCCCAATAAAGTCAGAAAAATCCCAAATTTGGCTGAAAATTACTCTTTAGGAAGATTTACATTTTGCTCACCTCTTGGCAATAGTACAGTAGATTATGTAATAACAGATTTAGACCCTTTCTCTCTCAGCGCATTCACTGTAAGACCACTAACCCCTCTGTCTGACCACAGCCAAATCACTGTGTTCATTAAAAGGATAGAGACTAACAGCACTGCACACACACAGCCCAGTAAGCTGTACAACATCCGGAGACCATACAGATGGGCCCAAAACAGCACAGAAGAGTTCCAGAAAGCAATTGGAAAACAAGAAATTCAAACACTTTTAGACGCCTTTCTGGACACAACATACACTCACAGTAATGAAGGCATTAATCTCGCAGTCAGGAAGGTAAACCACATTTTCATTAGGACTGCCCAAATATGCAAATTAAAACAATTAAAGAACAAACCCAAAAAGCCAAACGATGACAAATGGTTTGACACAGAATGTCAAAAAATCAGAAAAGAATTAAGGAAATTATCAAATCAGAAACACAGAGACCCGAGTAACGCAGATTTACGCCTTCAGTACTGCGAAACTCTCAAACTCTATAAACGTACACTCAGAATCAAAAAAGCACAACACACATACAAACAGCTGACACTAATTGAGGAGTCCATAAATACAAACAGATTTTGGGAACATTGGAACCGTCTCAATAAAACTAGCTCAGAAGAATTGGCTATTCAAAATGGGGAAATTTGGACCACGCATTTTAAATTACTATATAATAAAATGCCCACAAATACAAAACCTGAACAGAAAAATATCACAGAAAAACTACGTAATTTAGAATTGGTAATAAAAAACTTCCAGAATCCCCTCGACTCCCCCATTACTGAACAGGAATTTCAAAACAAATTATCAACCCTAAAATCTAAAAAATCATGCGGATCTGATGGCATTTTAAATGAAATGATCAAATCTACAAGTAAAAAGTTCCAATTGGCCATTCTTAAACTGTTCAATATGATTCTGAGTGTAGGTTACTTCCCTGACATCTGGAGTCAAGGTCTTATAACTCCCATCTTCAAAAGTGGAGACAAATTTGACCCTAACAATTACCGAGGCATCTGTGTGAACAGTAGTCTGGGGAAGGTACTGTGCAGTATTATTAATTCAAGACTTATAGACTTCCTTATGAAACACAGTGTCTTGAGTAAAAGTCAGATTGGATTCATCCCAAATCACAGAACAGCAGATCATATTTACACCCTACACACCCTAATTGACCTACATGTGAAACAGAACCAAAATAAAATCTTTGCATGTTTTATTGATTTCAGAAAAGCTTTTGATACCATTTGGCACAACGGCCTATTTTACAAAGTTCTTGAAAGCGGTGTAGGGGGTAAAACATATGACATTATTAAATCTATGTATACAAATAATAAGTGCAGCATAAAGATTGGCAACAAACAAACAGAGTTCTTGTCTCAGGAGCGTGGAGTGAGACAGGGCTGCTGCTTAAGCCCAACACTGTTTAACATCTACATTAACGAATTGGCCACAGCCTTAGAGCGCTCTGCAGCACCCGGTCTCACTCTGCACGACTCAGAAATCAAGTTCCTGCTCTACGCCGACGACCTGGTTCTGCTGTCCCCCACAGAGCAGGGCCTACAGCAGAACCTGGACCTGCTGGAGCAGTACTGCCAGACCTGGGCCCTGGCAGTGAACCTAAACAAGACCAAAACTATCATTTTCCAAAAGAGATCCAGATCTCAGGGAAGCACTTCCTGCTTCACACTAGGGACACATAAATTAAACAGCTGTAAAGAGTACAACTATTTAGGACTGAAGATTAGTTCAACTGGAAACTTCAGTCCAGCAGTTAATGAGCTGAGAGAGAAAGCACGCAGAGCATTCTACGCCATCAAACGACAAATTCCTGTTCAAATACCAATCCGGATCTGGCTCAAATTATTCCAATCAATTATAGAACCCATTCTCCTATATGGTAGTGAGGTATGGGGGACACTCTCAAATCATAATTTTGACCAATGGGAGAAACATCCCACAGAAATGATGCACACCGAATTCTGTAAAAATATCCTACAAGTGCACCGAAAAGCAACAAACAACGCCTACAGAGCTGAATTAGGACAATACCCCCTATTACTCAAAATTCAAAAAAGAATTATTAAATATTGGCTACACCTACAAAACAGTGACCCCCACTCCTATCACCATAAAGCCCTGCAATGCCAAGAGCTGAGCAAAGAAAAGAGTTCCCTCACACAGCTGGTCCTGACGCTGAGTTCACTAACACACACTAACACTGTTACACGTCAGGACCAGTCTGTAGTACAAACAATCAGACCCAACCAAATTTTAACACTTCAAAAACAAAACTACATCACCCACTGGAACACACAGACACAAGCACAGAGCAGAATGCAGTGCTATCTGGCCCTAAAACGTCAGTACACTGTAGCGGAGTACCTGAGCACAGTGACTGACCTCAAACACAGAACCACGCTGACGAGGTACAGACTCAGTGACCACAGCCTGGCCGTGCAGACCGGCCGCTACAGACAGTCCTGGCTGCCTAAAGAGCAGAGAGTGTGTCAGCTGTGCAGCAGCAATGCTGTAGAAACAGAGCTGCACTTCCTCACAGAGTGTGAGAAATTCAAAGAGCTGCGGGAAATTTACTTTAAACAGTTTGAGAAAATTCACCCCCAGTTTAAGCGTCTCTCTGCTGACCTCACACTGCCCCTCCTGCTAGGAGAACAGAGAGACAGCAGCACCCTGGCAGCACGGTACGTTACAGCCTGCCACAACATGAGAGACAGTGAGTGACCCACCCAAACACAACACACACACACACACACACACCAGTTGCCCTGATTGTAAATGTATATATTATATCTTTGTATTACTGTGTTACAGTATCACTAACTAATTTTAAATTTAATTGCTATTCTAATTATTATTTTAATTGTTTAATGTTCAGAAAGTTAATCTGTGTTGTTTTTGATGATGCTTTGGCAATACTGTATCTGACTATGGTCATGCCAATAAAGCTTACTGAATTGAATTGAATTGAGTAGAGAGATGGGAGAGAGAGGGAGGGAGAGAGAAAAGAGGTGGGAGAGAGATAGAGGAACAGAAAGAGAGAAGGAGAGGAGAGAGGGAGAACAGAGAGGGAGAGAGAGGGGAGGCAAACGGGGAGAGAGAGAGATGGAGAGAGATGAGAGAGAGAGAGAGAGAGAGAGATGGGAGAGAGAGAGAAGAGAGATGGGAGAGGGAGGGAGAGAGAAGAGAGGTGGGAGAGAGAGAGAGAGGAACAGAAAGAGAGAAGGAGAGGACAGAGGGGGAGAGAGAGGGGAGGCAAACGGGGAGAGAGGGAGAGAGAGAGAGAGAGAGACGAGAGAGAGAGAGTAGAGAGATGGGAGAGAGAGGGAGGGAGAGAGAAAAGAGGTGGGAGAGAGATAGAGGAACAGAAAGAGAGAAGGAGAGGAGAGAGGGAGAACAGAGAGGGAGAGAGAGGGGAGGCAAACGGGGAGAGAGAGAGATGGAGAGAGATGAGAGAGAGAGAGAGATGGGAGAGAGAGAGATGGAGAGAGATGAGAGAGAGAGAGAGAGAGATGGGAGAGAGAGAGAGAACAAAGAGAGGTAAATGGGGAGAGAGGGAGAGATAGGAGAGAGAGAGAACAAAGAGAAAAAGAAAGGAGGCAAACAGGGAGAGAGAGAGAGTAGAGAGATGGGAGAGAGAGAGAACAAAGAGAGAAAGAGAGGAGGCAAACAGGGAGAGAGAGAGAGATGGAGGAGAGAGGGAGGGAGAGAGAGAGAGAGAAACAGAGAGAGAGGTAGAGGAGAGAGAGAGAACAGAGAGGGAGAGAGAGGGGAGGCAAAAGGAGAGCGAGAGGGGGGGGAGAGAGAGAGAGAAACAGAGAGAGAGAAATAGAGGAGAGAGAGAGAACAGAGAGGGAGAGAGAGGGGAGGCAAACGGAGAGAGAGAGAGAGAAAGGAGAGAGAGAGAGGGGGAGAGAGAGAGATGAGAGAGAGAGAGAGATGGGAGAGAGAGAGAGAGAGAGAGAACAAAGAGAGAGAAAGAGAGGAGGTAAATGGGGAGAGAGAGAGAGAACAAAGAGAAAAAGAAAGGAGGCAAACAGGGAGAGAGAGACAGTAGAGAGATGGGTGAGAGAGAGAACAAAGAGAGAAAGAGAGGAGGCAAACAGGGAGATAGAGAGAGAGAGAGAGAGAGAGAGAGAGATGGAGGAGAGGGGGAGGGAGAGAGAGAGAGAACAAAGAGAGAAAGAGAGGAGGCAAACAGGGAGAGAGAGAGAGAGAGAGAGAGAGAGATGGAGGAGAGAGGGAGGGAGAGAGAGAGAGAGAATCAGAGAGAAAGAAATAGAGGAGAGAGAGAGAACAGAGAGGGAGAGAGAGGGGAGGCAAACGAAGAGAGAGAGAGAGAGAAAGGAGAGAGAGAGGGGGAGAGAGAGAAACAGAAAGAGAGAAGGAGAGGAGAGAGAGAACAGAGAGGGAGAGAAGAGAGAGAGAAGGAGAGGAGAGAGAGAACAGAGGGAGAGAGAGGGGAGGCACACGGGGAGAGTGAAGAGAGACAGGAGAGAGAGGGAGAGAGAACAGAGAGAGAGAGAACAGAGGGAGAGAGAGGGGAGGCAAATGGAGAGAGAGAAGGGGATAGAGAGAGGGGGAGAGAGAGAGAAACAGAAAGAGAGAAGGAGAGGAAAGAGAGAGAACAGAGAGGGAGAAGGAGAGGAAAGAGAACAGAGAGGGAGAGAGAGGGGAGGCAAATGTGGAGAGAGAAGAGAGAAACAGAAATAGAGAAGGAGAGGAGAGAGAGAACAGAGAGGGAGAGAAGAGAGAGAGAAGGAGAGGAGAGAGAGAACAGAGGGAGAGAGAGGGGAGGCACACGGGGAGAGTGAAGAGAGACAGGAGAGAGAGGGAGAGAGAACAGAGAGAGAGAAAGAGAGAGAACAGAGAGGGAGAGAGAGGGGAGGCAAATGGAGAGAGAGAAGGGGATAGAGAGAGGGGGAGAGAGAGAGAAACAGAAAGAGAGAAGGAGAGGAAAGAGAGAACAGAGAGGGAGAAGGAGAGGAGAGAGAACAGAGAGGGAGAGAGAGGGGAGGCAAATGTGGAGAGAGAAGAGAGACAGGAGAGAGAAGGAGAGAGAACAGAGAGGAAGAGAGAGGGGAGGCAAACGGTGAGAGAGGGAGAGAAAGAGAAGAGAGATGGGAGAGAGAAGGGAGATAGAGACAGAAAGAGAGAAGGCAGAGAGAGAGACAGAAATATAGAGGGGGAGAGAGAAGAAGAGGAGCGATAGAGAACAGAGAGGAAGAGAGAGGGGAGGCAAACAGTGAGAGAGAGAGAGAGAAGAGAGATGGGAGAGAGAAGGGAGATGGAGACAGAAAGAGAGAAGGCAGAGAGAGAGACAGAAATATAGAGGGGGAGAGAGAGAGAGAGGGGGAGGCGGAGAGGGAGGGGGAGAGGGCAAAGAGAGAGAGAGACAGAAGAAGGGGAGAGAGAGTGGGACAGACAGAGAGAAGGGGGAGAGAGAGGAAAGAGAGTGGAGAGAGAGAGACAGGAGAAGGGGGGAGTAGGGAGAGGGGAGAGAGAGGGGGAGAGACGAGAGAGAGGGGGAGAGAGAGAGGGAGGGGGAGGCAGAGAGAAGGAGAGAGGGAGAGAGAAAGGGAGGGGGAGGCAGAGAGAAGGAGAGAGGGAGAGAGAGAGGGAGGGGGAGAGAGAGGAAAGAGAGTGGAGAGAGAGAGGGAGGAGAAGGGGGGAGTAGGGAGTAGGGAGGGGGAGGCAGAGAGAGGGAGAGAGGGAGGCAGAGAGAGGGAGGGGGGAGAGGGGGGAGGAAGAGAGGGAAGACGGAGAGGGAGAGAGAGGGAGAGGGAGGGGGAGAGGGGAAAGAGAGAGAGAGACAGAAGAAGGGGAGAGAGAGTGGGACAGACAGAGAGAAGGGGGAGAGAGAGGAAAGAGAGTGAATAGAGAGACAGGAGAAGGGGGGAGTAGGGAGAGGGGAGAGAGAGGGGGAGAGACGGAGAGAGAGAGGGGGAGAGAGAGAGCGAGGGGGAGGCAGAGAGAAGGAGAGAGGGAGAGAGAGAGGGAAGTGGAGAGAGAGAGGGAGGAGAAGGGGGAGTAGGGAGGGGGAGGCAGAGAGAGGGAGAGAGGGAGGGGGGAGAGGGGGGAGGAAGAGAGGGAAGACGGAGAGGGAGAGAGAGGGAGAGGGAGGGGAGAGGGGAGGGAGGGAGGGGGAGAGGGGAGAGAGAGGGAGGGGGAGAGGGGAGAGAGAGGGAGAGGGAGGGGGAAAAGGGGAAAGAGAGAGAGAGACAGAAGAAGGGGAGAGAGAGTGGGACAGACAGAGAGAAGGGGGAGAGAGAGGAAAGAGGGTGGAGAGAGAGAGACAGGAGAAGGGGGGAGTAGGGAGAGGGGAGAGAGAGGGGGAGAGACGGAGAGAGAGAGGGGGAGAGAGAGAGCGAGGGGGAGGCAGAGAGAAGGAGAGAGGGAGAGAGAGAGTGAGGGGGAGGCAGAGAGAAGGAGAGAGGGAGAGAGAAAGGGAGGGGGAGGCAGAGAGGGGAGAGAGAGGGAGAGGGAGGGGGAGAGGGGAAAGAGAGAGAGAGACAGAAGAAGGGGAGAGAGAGTGGGACAGACAGAGAGAAGGGGGAGAGAGAGGAAAGAGGGTGGAGAGAGAGAGACAGGAGAAGGGGGGAGTAGGGAGAGGGGAGAGAGAGGGGGAGAGACGGAGAGAGAGAGGGGGAGAGAGAGAGAGAGGGGGAGAGAGAGAGCGAGGGGGAGGCAGAGAGAAGGAGAGAGGGAGAGAGAGAGCGAGGGGGAGGCAGAGAGAAGGAGAGAGGGAGAGAGAAAGGGAGGGGGAGGCAGAGAGAAGGAGAGAGGGAGAGAGAGTGGGAGAGGGAGGCAGAGAGAGGGAGAGAGGGAGACAGAGAGGGAGGGGGAGAGAGAGGAAAGAGAGTGGAGAGAGAGAGGGAGGAGAAGGGGGGAGTAGGGAGGGGGAGGCAGAGAGAGGGAGAGAGGGAGGCAGAGAGATTGAGAGAGGGAGAGGGGAGAGAGAGGGGGGAGAGGGGGGAGGAAGAGAGGGAAGACGGAGAGGGAGGGAGAGAGAGAGGGAGAGGGAGGGGGAGAGGGGAAAGAGAGAGAGAGACAGAGGGAGGGGGGAGAGGGGGGAGGAAGAGAGGGAAGACGGAGAGGGAGAGAGAGGGAGAGGGAGGGGGAGAGGGGAGGGAGAGGGAGGGGGAGAGGGGAGAGAGAGGGAGGGGGAGAGGGGAGAGAGAGGGAGAGGGAGGGGGAGAGGGGAAAGAGAGAGAGAGACAGAAGAAGGGGAGAGAGAGTGGGACAGACAGAGAGAAGGGGGAGAGAGAGGAAAGAGAGGTGGAGAGAGAGAGACAGGAGAAGGGGGGAGTAGGGAGAGGGGAGAGAGAGGGGGAGAGACGGAGAGAGAGAGGGGGAGAGAGAGAGCGAGGGGGAGGCAGAGAGAAGGAGAGAGGGAGAGAGAGAGAGAGGGGAGGCAGAGAGAAGGAGAGAGGGAGAGAGAAAGGGAGGGGGAGGCGGAGAGAGGGAGAGAGAGTGGGAGAGGGAGGCAGAGAGAGGGAGAGAGGGAGACAGAGAGGGAGGGGGAGAGAGAGGAAAGAGAGTGGAGAGAGAGAGGGAGGAGAAGGGGGGAGTAGGGAGGGGGAGGCAGAGAGAGGGAGAGAGGGAGAGGGAGAGGGGAGAGAGAGG